>NC_079384.1:10991139-11163639 GCF_021018895.1 Seriola aureovittata
GTGTATTGTAACATTTCCCTGAGCTGTTGTTAACCAAGACTTCAGGTTTGAGTTTGTCCAGGTAACTAAATCACTGGACTTTCTGTCAGAATACAATTTTGAATTTTTTTGTAAAGCTGTTATTTTGTGATGCATCTCTTACACTTCTCAGGTCAGTTTACAGCCCAGGCCGACGCAGGCTGTTGTGCATGCAGTCGTGAGGAGATTGCTACACAAAGATGGAAGAGGAAAAAGCTAGGAAAGGCGATTGAGATACAGAGCATTAACCGGTGTCAGGAGGAAATTAAAGGCCGGATCGCTTTCTTAATCAGTGCACAAGCACTGCGTTAAGAAGGAATTAGGTCGACAGCTGCTGTGTCGCTGCTTACCTTGCTCCCGCTCTCTCCTTTCCTCATATGCACACATGCTCTTCACACTCTCTCATTGTCATTCTCCTTTTTGTTTCACTCCTTCACCCTCTCTTGCTCTAAACTTTTTTGTTTAGCCGCACTGTCGTTCTTGTTCCCCTGGGTTGCCACTTTTTGTTTCCCTGTCTATGCAACATACACACACACACACACACACACACACACACACACACAAACACACACACACACACAAAGAAGATCTGAGCTTTGGCCACTTATCTCTACCGGACACCACATACAAGCAAAATTAAACCTAAACAAGAGAATAGAAGGGAAGGGAAGGGAAGGGAAGGGAAGGGAAGAGAAGAGAAGCATGATGGATAGAGGATGGTTTTTGGTTCTGTTCCAGGAGGCTCGGTAGTACCCCTGTGGCTGATGGATGAGCTGTCATTGTTGAGCTCTTCCTCGTACACCTGAGATGAATGGACAAACAGCAGTGGCCCTTTCCCTGTCTATCCATCTTCTTCTGTTTAGATACGTTCTGCTGTCCACACTTGTCCCCCACCCACTCACACACACACGAGGGGCTCATCAGATGAGTTTTTGAAGACTATCACCGTTATTTTTAGACCCAAGTTGCCAGTAGCCAGTATTAACTGTATTTTTAATTTGACTATTCAATGCCAAAACATGGCAAGTGTTCAGGGTTCCTCGAGATTTGTATTGTTGCTGGAATTGTTTTAAAAAACTAACTCTAAAATCACCACGGGAGACTAAACCCTCGATAAGATCTACTTCAAAAACATATAGGGACTTAAAATCTCAAATTATAGTGTACATATTGTCATTATAAAGCTGTGAAGACAGACAAACAGCACTGACTGGACAATATCATGCACATTTGAATGGTTTGCAATCAAACTCTTTCAGTCCTTATTTCCATCTCCCACATGTCTGTTCATACCACATGTCAGAAATAGGGAAAGACTGGTCACTGGAGTCAGGAGTCACTCCACTTTTTAATTTGGCAAATGTGGCGTATAAATTTTAATTTGTTGCTTTAATCAGTTGAATCAACTGGAATGACCCTGAGCCTGATTGCCAGCGTCTTTCTGTCTTTCCGTTTTTCTGGCATACTCTGAAGGTCATGACTGTATGGAAAGTGGCAGGACTCAACATGGAGGGACGGACTTCCAGTTTTTAAGTTCTGTGGTGGTGGTTTGGCTGTTAAAATCTTGTAAAAGTTCAGTGAGTTAAGTAAATGGGAATTCATCTGTAATTATTATAAGTAAAATATTAGTGGTAAGAAAATGGAGAATATGTGAAAATATGTGGGTTTTGAAAGGTAGAGGAACATTCTGATCACGCATGTTTTCTACATTCCTTTAACACACCATGAAATATTGGATAGTCAGTTAGCATAAATAATATAATATTGAGTTGCATTGCTTAGCTGTGAAAAAGAAGCTGAAATACTCGCTTCATTTTGCTTCTAGTTTAAAATGTGAATATTGCCTGTGGTGATCATGTTTTGTGCATGTTGCTAGGGGAGTTGTCAAATAGCATAAACACACTTAGCATAAAACAGATACACAAGAATACCACAAACTGCCTTTATGAAGTTGGTTAGGTGTATACAGTCCGTGTGGCAGGAACACACTTTGGGGTGAAACTACTCTGCGTTCCTCTCCAAGGGGAAAGGTTTAAAAAACATTTAATTAGGCTTTTGGCATGGCTTCACTTTTAGCCTGGAGGTGTTGGAGGGGGTTTTACAGACTTCATCCCTATTAGAGCCTCGCAGATTAAACATTCATGAGAGCAATCAGCAGACCCTATGTGTTCTCTCCTGCTGTACAACTTCATCTGTAGTTTGTGTGTAGCGTCATGTTCCCGCAGCTCTACGCTATTGAATGCTGCCCTTTTTTTAGTGTCCACACTGTATCATACTCTCACCTTCTCGCGCTGATGCAATAGTGAACTTGCCTGTGAAACATAGGACATCAAGGTTTTTTTTTGAGCGTGTGTCATTTTATTAAAACTGGTGTGTGTATGGTGAGTCTTTAACTCCTTCTCTTCGGTGGTGCCCAGAGCCGGCCTAGAGAGGTGTCGTGCGGGTAGGATGGCGCAGGAAGGCGGAGGAGGTTTGAGGAAGAAGGGTGGGATGGTGTTGTGGGGTGGGGGTGAGGTGGAGTTGGGCAGGGTGGGTGGGGGGGCAACAGATGGTACGCCACGCTGCGAGGGACGTCGGCTGCCACGAGTGGGGGGGTTGGTGGAGTGGGGGCAGATAAATGGGGGTGGGAGGGGGGACTTTTCCCCACAGTGCCAGCAGGGATGACGAGGAGGGGGACTAGCTGCACGAGAGTGTGTTTGTATGTTTTTGTATTAGCGTGCCTGCGTCTCCGTGTGTGTGTGTGTGTGTGTGTGTGTGTGTGTGTGTGTGTGCGAAGGAAGAGCCATACTCTCCAGACTTCAGTTTCTCATCGAGTGAGGTGAGAGGCCTTTGCTCCAGTGCTTCATGCCCACTCAGTGTCTGTCTGTCTGTGGATTTCCAACGTTGGAGGAGAGAGTGATGACTCCCCCACGCGCCAGTACACAGCTAGTTCACGGGCATAAAGGCTGTATGAAGATGATGCCGGAATTACTCGTAACCCAGTTGTTGTGATGAACTACAAATTGTGATCCTCACGTCAGACGCCATAAATCAGCCTCGAGCAAAACGGCCATATGTGAGGGGAATTTAATAGCTCTCGTTTGATTTTTGCGCTTTCTTGACCAAGGCTGTATTTCATGCACCGAAAGCTGCTGAGCCAAGGGTAGAAAAATGGAAACTTACCCTCGATATCCTGCATCCCTCCCCATCATCACTCCCACCCTCCTCGTCTCCCCTCTTCTACCTATGCATGCACAGACGGCACACATGCTCACACACATGCACACACCAACCCCCAGTCATAGTGGCTGCCTGTAAACACACCAGCTTCAGTGGTATATATGGTGCTGCCTATTGAACAGATGTTGTGGAATTTAAGATGCAAATGCACCCCACCACCACCACCCCCTATCTAACACACACACACACACACACACACACACAACCACACACACACACAAACCTTCACCGTCTCCCTCCCCCCCAGCTGGCCCTGCCATGAACGTGCCATGTGGCGCTCCATTCCCCCTGGCACTCCGACTCTGGCTGTGCCAACTCTGCCGCGTCTGGCCGCCGCCAACTGGAAAGACCAAGAAAACAGCAGACTCAAAGTGGACTGTTTCTTTGTGTGTCTGGAAGTGTGTGTGTGTGTGTTTGTGTGTGTGTCTGTGTACCTACAGAAGTACAAGGCTTGAACTGTCAGTCATGGCAACAGTTATTTATTTAGAAGTGAAGAGTCAATAATCTCACATTAGATCTTTCTGTGTGAAAAATTACTCAAATGTCCAGTACGTATAGGTGGGATATGGATATGTGTGTGTGTGTGTGTGTGTGTGTGTGTGTGTGTATGTGTGTGTGTGTGTGTGCGTCTACATTTAATGAGTTAGTGTGCCTTTTGTATGCCTGTGCAGGTGTACAGTGTATGCAGCGTGTGTGCAGCATGTCACACTGTCAGTCCGTGCATGCCGGTTTGTGAATCCACATGGGAATGTCGGTGGAATTCCTGTTACCATGGAGATGTCCAAGCTCATCTGTAATAAAATTTCAACTTGAGAGAGATTAATTCAGGGGAAAGTGTTGATTTATTCATCCTGGTGGATACAGATGCACTTCCTCATTCGCTCTGATGTTTGACTGTGATGGCTGCCCATTCACTGACTGGTTTTCATTTTTCAAACCATGTCACTCTTGAAACTAACTGCTATGCTTTTCTATCTTCGCCGCAGGATACGTTAAAGGATAAGTCTGGTTATATTTTTGTTACAGTATCAAACGACCCTGCTAACAAGTATTTCCTGTGTAGCCTGATGTTGGTGGAGCAACAAGCCTCCATTGTTATCCAAAAAATGATTAAAAACACAAGTGAGCTTCACTGTTGCACTGGTTGATTGTGCCTTCGTGACAAAGAAGATGGGCATTGTAGTTTAGTCGATCCCATTTACACTGTCCTGCTGTTCACTAGAACACTAAATGTGTATTTATTTGCAGCTGAAAACAGCCCCCAACACATTTTATTCCTATTTGAGTAAAGTTTGCTGAAAACTACAGTGCCCAGCTGTTTTAGGTAATTACAGGGCCTTATTTAAAAATGAAAAGTGTACATTTATGACCCATTTTTTAAATTTTACATCATATGTAGGACCCAATGGGCTCGGGGCTGTGAGCCACAGAGAGGGAAGGGAAGAGAGAAAATATTGGACTCGTGTTGTTGATTTTGGTCTTTTCATAGGATTTGTTGACAGTGAGAGGGATATGAAATATCACCAGCCTCATCCTTAAAATACATCAATATTCACCAGAAGGTAGTAACATTCAAATCATTATTTTTCAAAAGAAGTTCTTTATATGAATGTACATTAGTTCCTGGTGCTCGGAATGAAGCTGTTCTTTGAGCTGCCTCCTTAAGAGTTTTTGAGTTACGGTCAGCTCCTGCAGTTAAACTTACATTACACTGATGACATGTGACAATCCAATATGTCATCATATCATGTTGCATATTACACAACCATACAGAAACATGTATTTTTATTGGATCAAGAGAAGATGATACATCACCTGTCCTGTGCTACTGTTTATGTTTGTATACACATTGATGCATTCGTGTGTGCATATGCATGAGCATGTGTTCAATATCAGCGTGTCTCTATGCGACCCTCAAGTCTCCCTTTCATTTAATGGATGAATCCCCACTCCTCCCTTTCCTCTCATGTGGTGATAGGAAGTGAGAGCTCCTCTCCTCATTCCTCTTCTGATAATCTCTTTTAATCTGATAAAGCAGTTGCGGGCTGCTATGTCAATACCTCATCTCGAGGCTGCCACCGGGACACACACTCCATTTTGTTTACTTCTTCTTAGCATCCAAGGAGCAATCGAGGGAGATGCATCGGCAGACAAAAAGAGGAAGAGGGAGACAGGCCGAGCATAAGGAGGAGAGAGAGAAGTGAAAGAAGGGGAGAGAGCGGAGAAGTGGGCGCAAGACTCATGGGAAATGGTTGCAAGGATGAGAACGGCAGTGACATATAGATATGACTTCTGTTAAACAACATGAAAGAGCTGAGATTATGTTAATAAAGGTCAACAATACCAACTAATTATCATGACATGATTGCCAGTCGTTAGTCATTTGCTCCTCTACATAATACATACAGCTTGAATTACGAATTAGGCTTTGTTTTACTCATCATAATCAGAATAAAAATGATTATTTACAGCATTTAGCAGAATGCAGAATGCCATGCATCTACACGTAGGATTATGTAACCATTTTTTTTTTTATCATATTATGATTTGTTTCATGCAGAGGCAAAACACACAACACTTCTCTAGCTTTCACATACAGTAACACACTGTCAAAACACACTGAATTCAGTAAAAACCTTATGTCAAAATGGCTTACAGAAATATTATCTTAAGACACAAAAAACTAAAACTGTAAATCACAAACTCAACATGTATTTCCAACCATGTACTAACAGGATTAGCAGAACTGCATTATTGTTAATTACTTCGAGACAGCTAGAACCTGTATGACAGCCTGTACAGTATCTGTTTCTGAGAGGAAGGAGCATATTGTTGGATATACATGGTGACATGGTTACAGTTAGTATTAATAGTAAAACCCCATAAATGTAGATTTGAATAATAAGCTCTTCTATTTTTCCTGTTTCCGTGTAGCCTACTATTTACAGTATTGTGCCATAATAGGCATGTATCTTAATGTATTACAGACAAATGCAGAATAGATGCCACAGTGTCTAAGGGTTTGTAATTTTTCCACATTAAAATGTCTAAAAATGACTACGGCCTATGTTACCCATTTTTTTGAGTTCAGTACTTACATTTGCCCAATTGTTTCAAGCTATTTTCAGAACCAGAGAAATTTTATGTGAAAATATGATTTAATCATGGTAACAGTATGCGTCATTACTTTTACTTTCACTGATACTCTAAATATATGAAGTGCTTTTACTGTGAAACTGTGAGTACAGGAAGTACATTTACTGTGAAACTGTAACTACAGGAAGTGCTTTTGCCGTGACGCAATTGACGCGTATTGTTGTACTGATGGAGTATTTTTACCCTGTGTTAGTGGTACTTTTACGTCAATAAAAGTTTACAAAAAAGAAAATTAAAAAAAAATAATAATAATTTGGTCTCCTGTCAATGACATCATATCCTCTATGCGCACGGGTCGGCTTTGTGGTTGCCTGCAAGATGCTCCAAATTGACTTTCATCAGATTTTAAGCTACATACACTTTTTACACCTCAGTCCCTTTCAACTGTGTATTTTAACCAGATGAGGGAGTTTACTTTTATTTTTCGGACGTCTGGATCTTGAATTATCAGAAAAAAGAGCCAGGCAAATATTAGGCAGCTTAGCTCCCAGCTGCTGAAGACTTCCTGTCCTGTGTCTGTGGAAGAGCGGCGAAAACGATTTTTTAAGTTTAACTGCTTTATTCGTTTACCCGTTTTCATCCCCTGGTCCGTTTGTTATAGAGAAGAGGACAATTCTGCGGATAATTCAGCTGCCGATGAAAACCTGCCGAATGTCCGGTTCATAACTTATCAAAGAGAAAGGTAAGCAGTCTCAGTTTCCAGCTACTCCCTGTCCGCTGATTGGCAAATCACTGATTTTTAGAGTGAAACTGCTTTATGGGTGTTTCTGTCGTTTTTAATCCCCTGGTGCGTTTGTTATGGAGAGGAGGACACCCTGTGGGTCATTCGGCTGCCGGTTAAAACCTCCTGAATGTGGGGTTCGTTAATTATCAGAGAAACAATCAAAACAAAGGTTAGCAGCAATCTCAGCTCCCAACTCTTCCCTGAGGTCTCCTGTTCTCGTACAGCGTCGGTGAAACACCGACTTTAAATGTGAAATTGCTTCATTCAGTGTTTTTAACGGTTATAATCACCGGGTCTGTTTGATTTCCTGAATTTCCAGCTGACACTCAAGGAATCCGAACCAGGAGAAGCTTACCAACTCTTTCTTACTGTATTTTGGTATTGTTTAGATTAAGAGACCCCTAGTGGCAGAAGTTACATATGTGCGTTAACAACAAAATTATTTCAATTTGAAATTACAAAATGAGTCCCAACATTTTATGTACACAATTTATCATTTGGATACAAGAAGATATTATTTCTCTCTTTTTTCTTTTTTTTTCTTTTTTTTTCTATAGTTGAGTTTATAAGCCTCTTCTTAATCAGTTGGATAACCAAAATGTTTTACAGAAGTCTAACCCTAACCCTAACTTGAATTACATTCTTTGTGATGGATAATTGGTAAACATCGTTTTAGGATTTAAGATGTGATGCTGTCTTGTCTTGTGGACTGTATTTGAGCACAAAGATGCAGTGAACTTTGTATTTACTTCAGCCCTTTGAGTTGTTGTTAAAGTTGAGCAATAATAAAAAAAATACAAAACTAAAAACTAGCTTTCTAGAAATCTCCTAAATAAATCATGACTTTTTATCAACTAAAAAAAAACACCAAGACTGACTGATGCTATACAACACCAAGCCAACACCAAGACTGATGTTAGATTAAAGGAACAAAGCAGACAGCCTGTTACTGTGATATTACATAAAATATGTGAATATGTAAAGACATTGTGTCTCACATTGTGAGCTTCTATAATACCAATCACCTTTTCTAAATTAACATCATTACTAACAAATGTCCTATACAGTACACACACAAAACAAAATACACACATGGACAAATGCACACTTAGAGGTCAGACCTGCACAAAGTCGAAACCTGTGGGTGGCTGCTAAGTCAAGGCCAGTGACTAAAGAGATGTGTGCGTATGTGTATCTGTGTGTGTGTGTTGCGAGCATCTGCATGTGTGAGACTGTGGCCGTCTCTGTATGTGTGAGAGAGAGTTTAAATTCAGCGACAGCTGTTCATTAGTCCATTACAACCCCACACTGCTGATTCCTCAAAGCAGCACACACCAGCAGAAAGACACACTGGTGATGGCATGAGCGCTACAGGAAGGTATGAGACATATTCAGTAGATACAGAAAAACAGACAGTTATTTTCAATTTGTTAGTCTTTATTTAGATTTTCTATTTTATAGAAGTCTATTTATAAAAGCGACTGCCTGGTGCTTTGCTGGTGACTGCAATCTAACATTCAGTGGCCAAATGTAATATTGCAATCTTGATTTTCTTTAATTCTTCTTTATTATCTTTATCTTCATTTTGTTTTATTTTCATTTTTAGCAGCGTTTTCTCTTTGTGTCTCTGCTCACCCTTGATTGGGAACTGTTACTGACCAAATCATATGCTATGACTTTAGAATAACACTTTTATGCATTCCCATGATAGATTGTCTTGTTCCAACTGAATATATCCCACTAGTTTCTCCTCTGTGACTGGGACATCGTGGAAACATGTGGACAGCGGCCAGCATGGGTGTATTTCCCTGAACTTTACATGAAACCTACACATCTGGCACATATGCTTTTTACCGTACCTACAGTCAGGTCTTTTATAGTTGCACTTGCATGTTCTGATATGTGGAAATGTTTTACTTTCACTACACTGGAAAAAGAAAATCTGATTTTGAAGTATATGCTGCTTTAAATTTTCACATTCCCGTCTTCATTTTCCTTGCTTACTTCTCAGTCAAATTCCTATGAGGAAACTCCCCTGAGAGTTGGAGCATAAAGACACACCTGTGAACAAGTACTTAACTTTTTTGTTGCTTCTCCGTTTTGCTCCATATTTGAAAATCATTGGATTGAAACATGTTGACAGCTAACAGCTGCAACGAAGCATTTACAGTGTAGTGTAAACTCCTTTTGATTTTGTGTACACCAGTGAAATTTTTGCACCTGGGCAGAAGATCTAAACTCATGGCCACCAGGTAATTTCTCTAATATCTAAACTATCACCTCAATCAAACAGACCAGTCTATACCACCATATATGTCATGATACACCCCCGCTCAGTGAGCCTGGAGATCTACTCCTCTGTTTTATAAATCCAGCAATTATATGGCAACTATTTCATATTATGCAGCACCATTTCATGGCTGCATCACAAACACTTCCAAACCTGAGTTAGTCTTGTTCTGTAAATAAAACCCCACATTTTTTCCCACCTGATGTCCGCTCGGTTAACATCAGGCCCTGTTATTACATGTTAAATACCTGTGAGAAAAAAACTGGACCAGCTGTTTTTCCTCAACCTCTAACTCGACCTGCATCAGTATGTGGCAAAAAGTCTCTTAACTACACCAGGCTTGAAAAAGTGACGGGCCTCTGTATGTCAAAGCTTTCTCTCAGATAGAAACATTTGTACTGGTGGGAACCAGGAATCTGTGTGTCTTGGATGAGGCTTGTTTATGTGTGTGTGAAAGGGAACATGTGTGTGTGTGTGTGTGTGTGTGTGTGTGTGTGTGTGTGTGTGTGTGTGTGTGTGTGTGTGTGTGTGTGTGCGTGCGTGCGCGCGCGCGTGCGTGCGTGCGTGCGTGCGTGCGCATGTGGGTGACCAGCGATAAAGAAGCTAGGCGAGGGTGTGATGTACTTTAAGAAGTTGAACGTGTTAGATTGAAGTGACCATGTTCCATGAGTGAGAAAAACTGGCGGGAAGAAAGTAAAGAGATGAGAAAGGTGAGGAAAAAAAGTGATATGCTGGGAGGGGAAAGTGAAAAAAAAAAAGTGATGAGTGTGTGATTAAAGAAAAGAGGGAGTTTAGTGTAAGTTTGTGTGTGGGATGAATCAGAGACAGTGAAGATGGGTAAAAGGGCAGTGAGAGGAGGGAGGAGGGAGGAGGGGGGGCAAAAAGAAGCAAACATGCCAGAGAAGAAGTGGAGACAGAGGGAAAGAGAGGAGAAAGGAGCAGAGGAGCGAGGGCAATGAGCTGGATTGAATACCATCTGACAGGTCCAGCTGGGAGTTTGCCCACCCCGCAGCACCGCAAAACCCCTCAATATGGAGGCCAATTACTGCTGCCCGCGTGACCGTGGCATGGCAGCATCAGAGATGCAACCCTCCTCCTCGCCTCTCCTTTCCCTTTTCCTCTACCCCCTCCCTCACCCCCATTTCCTCACACCCCCCCCCCACCCCCCCAAAAAATAAATAAAAAACACTCCCACCATCTGTGCAGAGTGACAACAACCTCTATACCCTACCATGCACAACACAGACTGTATACTGCACACACACTTGGGGCAAACACACACATCAAACATGACAAATCCTCACTCATGGGCTCTGTGTGCTGTTATACTCGACAGCAAGTCTGTGAGTGGTTTGGTTTCTGTGTGTGTGTGTGTGTGTGTGTGTGTGTGTGTGTGTGTGTGTGTGTGTGTGTGTGTGTGTGTGTGTGTGTGTGTGTGCGCACGCATGTGCATCTTTTATGACCCCAAAAAAACATAGTTACCTAGTTACTGTCACACCTTCTGCATGTATGTAACACAAAGACAGTAAGCTGCAAGCACAGATGGACATTCAGGTAGTAGGCTACCCAATCACACACACACGCACAGATGCATACACGCACACACCACCACCATTGTTCCACAGATGCAGGGGAATTTCACCCCCTATGCCAGCTTCATCTCTTTTCACAGAGCTGGGCGTGGCGCTTAGGCTGGCAGGGTGGTAATGGTGGGAGGGTGCAAGGTGGGTGAGCATGATGCAGTGGCACCCGGTGCCCACTGTGGTGGAGGTGACTCCCAAATTTAGCTCCATGTGCAGCCAGACAAGCTTGTCTAAATGGTGTTTTTTGTTTTTGTGCCCTCTCCTCTGCTGGTGTGTGGAAAAGAAGGGGAGTAAGTGACAAATAGAACATGTTGCATATGCATCACAGAGATCTCTTCTGTCACACACACACACACACACACACACACACACACACACACACACACACACACACTGCAGGGATATTATCACTCATCTTTTAATATTTAAATGGCTATTTTGAGGCTGGTTTATTTCCGCTTTCCGCCTGTCACTGCCCTCTCCCGCACAACAAACCACTCTATGTTATAATTATGACACTGATTAGTCCAATGAAATATTTTTCGAGATTAATCCCACAATAATGAATCCAATAAATGTTTACCTAATCTGATAAATGGGAGTAAAACTCTCCAGATGGAGATTTATGTACAGTAGGCCTGGGCCTACTTTGTGTTGTGTTTGCTGTGCTGCGGCTGCAATTTCAGCGGATCAGCTGATCGTTTTTAAAGCAGTTCAGATGAGCTCTTTGTGGGATTATTTCATCACAGTAATTGCATGGAATTTTATAAACACTCATTTGAACAATTAATCTTGAACAGGATTCCAGATAATTGATTTTATGGACTTTAGTCGGGTCAGTTAAGCCCATTTGTCATAGATATTTAAAATAACCATTACAATATATGACGATATCAGCCCTGTTGGACAGTGGCGCCGTTTTATTGATTAAAACGCATCAAAATAAGGGACTTAATCATATTTTTTATAAATAATTCGTTCAGTCCGAAACCCATACATTTCTTAAAAGGTTAATTGGCCAATATATGTTCGTGTAATAGCCTAATGCAAATTATAATAATAATTATTATAGTAATAGCAATAATAATAATAGATGTTTGTTTAAAACAGATTTTTCCAAGTGAAGCGTGAAGGTGAATTTTACCGGTTAAAAGTCACACTGTTTGAAAGGCTGCTGCAGGAGCTACTACAGCATTTTAAAAGCCCCTCTTTAACCCTGTGGAAATGTCCGATTAGTTCAATGCGTCGGTTTCTCTGCAGTCCCCTGCACAAGTGCTTGACCGCGCGAACGTGTCTCTTTTTGTTCGGGGCCGCGCGCGTGGACACTCAGCCTCCTTTACCGGCGGAGAATAATGAACAGATGCTGAGTGAATTAGGAAAGAAATACTGGGTCCCTCCCACAAGGGCCACTTTGGCAGGGGCCGCCTGGCTGCCACGTGGCGCAGCTGGCACCGGGGTTGGTGATGGTGGGCTTTACTGGTCTCTGGCGTTACTGGTGCTCAGACATTTAGCGACTTGGCACCGCGCTGCGCCATCAAATCCTCTGCCAGCCGCCACCCCTCCTCACTAAAAACTCCACAGGCTAAGTGAGAGGTTAGAGCCGAAAATAAAATCAGAAATGTGTCTCTCACCTTGCCCTCCGAGGCCTGCCCTTCACCCGGGACAGGAGACTAAAGTAGACTAATCCCCACCCGGAAGACTGTTCTCAGTCTTAGGAATAATATAGTTTTTATTTATAGATTAGTCTGTTCTATACAAAACACAGGCTCGCTTTTAGCCATTCGACCACTCATACAAGTGTTTGAGGATTTTTCGTTTCCGATTACTGACAATCTTTTTTTTTTTTTTTTTTTCCAAGTAAAATCTGTCCACCTGTGAGGGAAATGTCAAATCTTGGACAAGACTTCAATTTTACTGAACCAAAGTGTTGTATTAGAGGCTCATACAATTGTGTTTACAGTAGAAAGAGATTAGTAATGGTCTCTAAATTATTAATTATTTTTAAATTGGGGTATAACATCTATTCAAGATTATTTTTTAAAGCGCACTAACTTAATTTTCTCTTTGCATTTATCCACCTATAACAGAGGGGGGGGCGGTTTTAACAACAACAACAAAAAAATGTGTGGGCTCTGTGAATCTTTTAATATGAAATGATGAAAGATGCTGTCAATGCTACAGAAAAGTAAACCCCTTATTTGAGAAGAGTCTTTCAGGAAAAAAAAAGAAAATGGGTCCTATATAAAAAGCAGCTTTGTGTTTGTTTGTCTTTGGTGATTATAAAAAATGGCAGCCTTTCCAATCATTACATCAGCCTTTCGAATTTATCATCTGTGGTGAGAGGTGTGAGTGTGTTTGTATGTGCACATGTCTGTGTGTGTGTGTGTGTGTGTGTGTGTGTGTGTCCGTGTGTGTGTGTCCATGATGCCATCCCTGGGCTTCTTCGTTTCAAACCAACGGGCCATTGATTCACCTGATTTTGCACCTGCAGCTCTTCCACTGATGGGATGAGTCAGATGGGCCTTTTTGGCAAAAATGAAATCGAATTAAAAACGTAAAAAAAAAATTTATATATATATTCTAAATTATAAAGGGGATATCTTTATCTTTTCATGTAAGAATTTGCTGACAACTCTCCTGCTCTGTTTTCTCCTGCATGGGTCAGCGTTGGATGGGATAGTTTCCACCCTGCAGTGCCCGGTGCTGATTTCCCCTGGATGTCTGCAACAACATATGGGACCCAGGGCAGTGGTCCAAAGATGGTACTGAGCTCCACTATTGATTTGAGAAATGTGACCTAGCCTACATAAACTCAAATGATCAGACAGTCACTGTAAATACTAGAAACATGCCTTTCTTGCCTTTTTGAGCAGCCTGTGTTTCATATTTTCAGGTTATTGTCGCTGCAGTGAAAAGAGGGTTTTGAAACAGAGCTGTAAAAAAAATTTGATAGGACAAAAAACAAAAGTTAATAAATATCCTATTTTAATGTATTCTTGTGGAATTATGTGATTTTTTTTTTTGTATTATTTAACTCACCTGCTGTGACCACGCTCAGCTCCACCTTCACTGTGCTGGAGACACACACTCTCATCTAAAACTGCACTTTATTTGTATAGTATATCAAGTGTTGGCACTTTGTCTGTCTCATGGCTCTGGGTGACTGCGGCCTTTTGCTCACTATCTAGCGTATCGTGTGTGTATCTGAAGCTCAGAGTCAAAAACACATGGTAAAGTGTCTTATTGCTTTTGAAAGAGGTTTAAGCCCCTGTTGGTTTCAGAGAGCTCATTCTAGCTTAAAATGGTTTCCTGTGCTGGTCAGTAACTGCTACATTTGTTTCGTTGAGCCCGTGTTGTGTTAAAACGAGAAAAATAAACATAAAAATAGCTCAATTAGCCTAATTAATGGCAGTTCACATTACAAATAACATTACTTTACATGAATATATAAGCTTTACTTTGCAGGTTTTTATAGAGCAGGCCTATTTATTCTCGCTTGTTGCTGTAAATAACCAACAGTTTTCCAGATCAGGTCCAGATGAATAATATGCACAGCATCTCAATCTCACTAACTCAGTCATTTAAACCAAGGAGAGCTGTAAGGAAGCAGCATCAAGGCCACTTCATAGTCCAGAGCTGCATCAATGTCCGAGCTAGAGGATGACATTAAAGTAAAACGTGAGAATTTTGGTCTAAAAATAGAGTCTGATTCTTCCCCCACATTTGATTCAAAGTTGATGTATTTTTAGTTTTCAATTCTATCAATTTCTTTAACGTGTTTGTTTGATTTCTATACCTTAACTGCCCGATATCCAGCTAGGCTATATCCAGGGTTTAGTTGAATTATCAAAGTACAGGCATTTTGTCTAATTTAATTTCCAGTGGTTATTAATCTAATTAGGCCTAAAGCACTTAAGATTTCTGTTTTGCTATCAGTCTTTTATATTGCTTGTTCTTCAGCTATTTTAGATGCAACAGGCCCAGAAACTTATTCATAAGCTAAATCCATAAAAAATTTAAAATAAAAAAAAAAAAAAAAAGCTATACAGTGTTTTGTGTGTGCCTCCTGTCATGTTTTGTTTCTATAGTTTATCCAAGCTTATAAATTGCTCATTTCTAAAGATTTTTTTCTATTTTCAGTAGAATTAAAATAGTTTTACCAGAAAAACTTCAAAAACATTCATGTCATCTGTTATATTCAGGCTGCATATACAGTCGACAACTACTCTAGGATACAACCATCTGAAAGGCGCTTTTCATGTTTCATTTAAATAAACAAAAAATAAATAGATAATTAAAATAAGACAACTAGATTAAAATATGTTTGAAGTGCCTGTGTCTTTAAAAAAATTAGATCGCTGACAAGCAGCAAAAGATTTGCGATGATATTATTTCAGACGAGGTTTTTATTTTTTTTATTTATTTTTGAAGGCTTTTATTTTTATATTTTTAAATACTTTTCAATCTAAGATTATTTCCCGGAAACATTAGAGCCTCTGCTTTATCCACCCAGCCAGAGTCAGTGTTCCCCTTGATGCTCACAAGAAGATTTGTTCGATCATTTCAGACAATTATAAAACATTTTTTTTTATTTCTGTTGTTCGGGTCATAACATGTTTCTCGTGGGCCTATACATCGTTTATGTCAATTGCACTCGTTCTGCATACAGGATAATAGTGGACACACTGTGATAGGATGTACAACAGTATAGGGATGACATCAGTAGAATACAGAAGGTAATCAGAGGACTCTTTCCATCACTTCCATCTCTCATCCTTTCAGAGACTCCTCTTGTTTTCCAAACAATATTACACGTTATAGGATTGTCAGTATAAGGTCAGTAAGCCTGACTGGGCCAGTACAAGGGCTCAGTTGTGGAAAAAAGCATTGAGATCCTCATATGGAGGAGCCCTGTCGTGGTGCAAGTGCACGTCGTGGAAAGGTGGAATGTTTTCCGAGTGCGAACCACCACTGCGCGCACCCGAGGGCCCAAACGGTAGGCTGTGGCCGGGTCGAGATGTGGTCAGTCCGGAGTAATGCATAGAGTAGTGATAGTTCCTGTCTGTCTCAGAGGACTCCTGCTGTCTCCCAGACAGTCCGCCGTTCAGGCAGACGGGTGGGCTGTGCTGGCCTTCATAGTCCGGGCTGTTGTAGTCGGGAGACGTCCCCCCCGGCGGGTACACCCCCCCGGCCTCGTACCCAGAACCATATGCAGGGCCCCGCAAGTTGAGTGCACCGGTTCCGGGCTGGTAATGCGGACTGGAGAGGCGGGAACAGCGGTAGGAGTAGGGGTGGACGGAGAAAGGAGAGCTGGGCATGTGGAAGCGGGCTCCGTCTGAACACGGTTCAGTCAGGAAGTTCCTTGTGTTGAGCTGCAGGCAGCCTGCCACCAGGTTAGTCGTGGGCTGTGACAGGCCCTTACACAACATCTGCACGTAGGTCACCACATCTGGACGTTTCCCGTTGCGTAAAATCTCCCCAAGAGCCAATATATAATTCTTGGCCAGCCTCAGAGTCTCGATCTTTGACAGCTTTTGGGTTTTGGAGTAGCATGGCACCACTTTGCGCAGATTGTCCAGCGCAGAATTCAAGTCGTGCATGCGCGTGCGCTCCCGCGCGTTCGCCTTCAGTCGACGCACCTTGGAGCGCTCCGCGCGCGCCGGCGTCATCTTGCGTTTCTTTGGGCCGCGCTTCTTGGGTTTGTCTCCACTGCTCTCGTCTCCACACTCTTCCTCCTCGGCCTCATCATCCTCATCGTCGTCGCCGGCCAACTCAGACTCAGCTCGGCTGCTGCCTTCCTGCGCGTCGTCCAGATCGTCATCCTCGAGGTCACAGGGCTCGTGCTCATCGTCCTTGGCCTTGCAGTCCTCGCTCTCATTGTCCTCCACCCAATCAGCCGCGAGCCTCTGAACGTCCGGCAGCACCTCGCTGAACAGACGGCTCAACATTGTGGCAAGCAACCTGCAAGAGACAAGCAACACTTCAGCTGAACCGTACTGCGTCCTCTGCTGCTGCTTACGCACCCATAGGTGCACTGTAAAGCAAGAGAACCTGCCTCAGGGAGATCCCAGAAGGCCCTAGGCTACCCAGAGGAAAATACACTATTATTCCGTTAACGCTTCTATCATATCATTGAAGGCCAAGACTTCTTTAGACAGAATTTCATCTCTATATTATAACACTTTTCTATTACAGGTTATATCCTGCTTTAATATCTCTGTGCCATTTGCATAAGACAGTTATAATCGATCTTTCTCTCATCTTTGAGGGGATAAGGCTGGTCCAACATCCGGGCAACGATTGGTTGAATATAGGAAACATTTTGTCGCCTTAAGAGGAAATATTGAAACCACAGTTTCCATGTTTAATCTGATATTGATCCGGTTAATTCATATGGGATTCAACAGAACTTGCTTCATAAAATTGGGCCTTTAAACGTATAAATCTTGTATCTTTTTAATTATCCGACATATAAGAAAGATTCATAAAAGAGTGCATGTTGTTTTAAAATTTCCTGTAGTAAAATCGGATCTTTTTTAATGGCAGGCAGCAACAGTCTGGGCCACCGCCTCGGCCTCCACATGTGCGTCGGTCTGTCCCCTCCAGCAGTCCGGCACTGGGAGCGGTGCTGTGTCCCAACCCCCACCCCCCCACCCCAGGGACGCATTAAGGGTGCGGTCCCTCCTCCGTCCTATAAATTAACCAACCTGGAGGAATTCCAGCACAGTCAGGCTGCACACTGGAGTACAGGATCCCAAACACCTCTATGTCTCTGAATTAACAGGTTTTCACCCCCAAACCACACTTGAGAAGATTTCTGTAATTAAAAATGCACTTCATTCTGTGTGAATCGTCCGAGATATTTCAGAAAGCGAAGTGGTAATAACGATATTGAAATGTGCCTTTAGGACCAGAGCCTCTGCAGGTGCACGAGGCTAATTTTGGACACCACTCAAGTTCACGTAGGCCACTGACCAAACGTTATCTGACGCGTTTTTTTTTTTTTTTTTTTGGCTGAACTTTAGTCAAGTCTGAGAGACAGTGGAGATGGAGTATTTTAGATCTTTTTAATTTCATAGACGTCTTTCTTTTCCTTGATTTAAAAAAAAAAAAATGCAGGTCTTAGGTTAATCAAAGCTCAGGCACGAGGCCACGTTCTAACATCATATTTTCTAACACTGTAATAAAGCTTATTTACTGTGATAGATTCACAGAGTCATGTTGACCAATAATACCGACTAAATAAACTATTTTAATTTAAAAGGTATAATCCCATCATATTTCCCCAGTATTATGAGCTCAGCTGTGCGCGTGGAGGCCAACGACGGATTTTTTTTTTCTAATCTTGTAAGCACAATGTAATTAATGCCAACCAATACCTTGTCAATTAGCCTGTGTATCTCTACGGAGAATTCTACCCCCTCGGTGCTCTGAAGCGCGTCGTGCTAACACACACACACACACACACACACACACACACACACGCAAATAAAACATAACAAAATAAACTCTGCGGTTCTCGTTTTTCTAAGATAACACAGTGGAAATGACAGTAAAAAGTGCCAGAGTAGCCTTTATTTCTCTTATAAAGATGAATATGTGTTTATGGATTTAGGTTATTGAAACGAAATCTATCAAATTAAACGTAGGTGGATCAATATTTTCGATTAAAACCAGCGATAAAGATCCTGGAGAGGACATTAAAAACCTCTCTATTCACGTCGCCCGCGAAGAGAAATAGTCCCTTATTCTAACACATGGTTTAACGCATAAGATTATCCCTGTCTGTTCCTAAAACACTAATTTCCCTCTTCATCGCACAACACAAAGACGAAAAGCAAATCTAGATCTATATCTGATATTCTAAGAAATTGTCTTGGAAATGTGCATATCCTACCTCCGTGGTGGAGCTCAGTGAAGGGGCGAAGCGGGTTTGTTTACACCATCTCTCTCCGGGTGGGCATCACATCCACACGCCCTGCACGGATGCTTGTGCAGGCGAGGCTCTGTTAGTTGTGCTCTCACACCTCTCTCTCCTCTCCTGCCACCCTGCTCTGTCTCTGCTGCTGCTGCCGCTGCTGCTGCTGCTGCTGCTGCTGTTGCTATCCCCAGCCCAAACGCGTGGAGGGAGCCGTGTGGCACGTCAGAGGCAGGACTGGATGGGTTACATACCAGCTCTGATGCCAGGCCCATATGGCTGGCACGTCATTGGCAAGAGCCATCACATGAGAGCCGGTGATTGACATGCGGCCGCATTCACAGAGACTGGCTTCCCCTGGGGGAGAGGGACTCGCCATCTGTCACTGAGCTGAAAGAGAAAATGGAATAAGGAGTGAATGGCACAGACAAAAAAAACCACGGGCACACCAAACGCACTGGATTCAAACCGCTTCTGTTAGCCTCCATCTTTGGGAGGAAAAAAAAAAAACGGGGTTAATCTCATATAGAAGGTTTAGGAAAACAATCCCCTTATGAGAAATAATTATAGTAATCCCATAATAATACATTTACAGTGATATCATTCAAATTTTAGGCGACAGCAAAACGAGAATCCTCCAACAGGATTGTTATAGGATTACTTATAGGCTAATGATTTTGTTGGATAAGAAAAAAAAACTGATTCATAAAGCTACAAATAATCCACATAAGCCCTATGGGAAAATTAATTAAATGTTTTAGTGATAAATAGTCTAAAAGGATCAGCTAAACACTGTAAATCCCTATAGAAATATCATAAGGAAAGGCCAAGTTTACAACAACAAGAAATAGACAGTTAACACTACCGGGTCCACACAAAGGCCTGGGATAAATAAGGGACCCGCCATAAAGATCAGAGTCAGGGTGCAATTGCCTAAACGAGTCATTTGAACTGAGCTAAGCAGAGCGTCTTGGTTTGGGTTGCCAGGCTTGGCACAGGTGCCTGTGGGCGGGCTGGTGCCAAAGGTGGCTGAGGCACAGATTGCAGAGAGGGGCCAGAAGATGGGGCAAGACAAGAGAGAGGAAGAGAGAGAAAGAGAGGGAGGAATAAGAGTGAAAGAGACCGAGGGGAAGAGGGAGCAGACTTGTCATTACCACCAGGCTACAGTTTACTGGACACTGTCCCCACACAGTTTCTCTGTTATCAGTGAAACAACCAAAAAATGCTTGAATTGAGAAGCGAATGGCAGTGTTTCTGGTCATGGCTGCTCACTCCCATCCTCCGATGAAGACCTAAAGCCAAGGTCACGCCCCAACACGGTGTCCCAGGGACATGGGCATAGACGTAGATGTAAAGAGTGGTCAAAATGAGTTAACAACACAATCTTTTTGTCCATTGTAAATCAGCCTTTAGTCAACAATACTGCCATCCTTTATCATTCTCAAATAACATAGGCTACATTTCAGATGTTGTATTAATGACCTTTATCTCCAAAGGTCATGTGGATTTCCCAAGTGGTATAATGACAATACAGACGTAAACGCAACCTCTTACTCGTCATCACTACAATTATACACATCAAATTCACGTTTGACAAATAAAGAAGTGAAGATGTTTCCCAATAAAACAACAGTTTAATTATGATGATTTTTTTCTATAATTTTTAGGTTTTCATCATCGTGTTTTATGATACAAACCATAATGCAATTCCTTCCACAGCTTAGTGTCAATCAATAGTGGACAAATTGACACTGTTTTCGTGACAATTAAAACCTAGAGATATCTGGTTTGTTGTTTTGTTTCATTCATGTTGGCTTTTAGTTGTTTTTTTTATTTAAACGGTAAATGTCAGGAGGAGTTTTGAGGTTACAAACAAGGGTGAAACTTAAACTTTATCTCATTACATTTAAGTCTTGGCATTTTATAAGTAAAAGCAATTCTCTACACATTGTCAGACAACTGCATGGTTGAGTTCACAGGAGCAGCCGGTCCATGTGCTTTCTCAGGCGACGTGTGGGTGACATCTACTGGTCAACACAAGCTGGTGCATGGCTGAGAGAAAAAAAGAAAAGAAAAAGAAAAGTTAAGTGGTTATCCCTGCTACAGGACGTGGAGTGAGGATTTCATTGTATACTCACTTTCTAGTAATTAGAGTGTGACAAAAAAAATGTGGAAATGTGTCCATCTTCCAAATACACACCGAGGCCTGATATTGTTATTTGAATAGTTACACCTGTCTTCATCAGATGCACAATTTTTATTCCAGCATGTTTAACTTTGTTCTGCATGGCGGAGTTTTTTTTAAAAATGTATTTATTTTTTATTAATTACATGAAGTTTTCATACTTTTACTCAATATCAAATATGTTGTTTGAAATTTTTGGAAAAATAAATAAAATGTGTTAACGAAATATTATCACCCAGAATATTCCGATTTGATCATGAACATTTTCAGTGAACGTATCGATGCCTGTCTCTGTTAAATACAAGTATTTGGTCATGAGGGAATGTTGCAAGTAGGTTGGCGCCCCCCCGTGGTCGTATGAACAATCACACTGTGGCCGACTGCATTATTGATAGAAACGCTAATGCATAAGACACATTCATCTTTTGTGGTTTTAACACTATAATCCTGTAGATTATTTCTCTGCCGCTCTGTGCATTTAGATGCTATCTGAGTGATTGATTGTACCAGGTGTTGTTGTGTATTTGCATTCACATAAACCTTCTCTCCCTTTCATTGAAAATGTATCTTCTGTTTTCAACATTAGAAGTCCTATATCACACCTCGATGCACGGTGTTGCAAAATGCTCACGAGAAGCCCATATGTTCGTTTTTCAAGGTCAACAGTTGAAGTGAAAGTGAACCGAGCCACAGATGGCTTGTGTTTAAATTTCCAAGGTGGAAGTTTTACTTTTTCCTCTGAAGACCTCTCCCAGCAGGTCTGAGTTTGCTGTCAGCAGCAACTCTCCCTTGAGCTGGCGGAGATCCAGAGCCTTTCTCAAGTTCACTTCGGCACAGGGCGTACCAGTGGGCTCGCGGGAACTGGGATCAAAACGCGGGAGCCCCTGGTTACAGGATGGTCTGCTACATGTCTGATCGAACTGCATGAGAGCTGAGCAATTACCGAGCCACCAGGAACATGAACGGTTAGTGTGGTACGAAGGTGTGAAACTCCCAAAAGTCCTTCTCTCTCCTCACATTCAGACTTCTCGCCTGTTAAGTTTCTCTCCCCTTCCTCTCTATGTCCTTGTGTCATCTCTCCACCCTCTCTCCCTCCACGCTGACTCTTTCTTGAGTTTAGTTCAGCTTTTAATACTCTTCAGCCTCATTTATTACAGGACAAATTGAAACAGATGTATGTAAATTCTTTCATTATCTTAATTCTCAGATGACACTGCCATTCTCAGCTTACTACACAGGGACCCAGAGACATCATTCCACCACTCAGAAATGAGACGATTTGAGGAGTGGTGTGACGCTCACCACCTTGTTGTGACCTTGAAGAAAATTGAGGGGATGATATTTGATCCATGGTCAATCTGCGATCACAGTCCAGGACTCGTTCATAATGTTCCCATAAATCAATAATAATATCAATAGTTCGTTCACATGGCATGTCCATTTTTTGAAAACCTTTGTTTTGGTCAACAACAGATGATGTGCTTCTTGAGAAGGCCCAGATTTGATATAACTATGTAACTTATGTTTCTGTTTTATCAAACGATTCCACAGAGTGTAATTTGATATGGCGGGTCACCTGGCAACACAGTTACAGTGCAAGCTCCCACGTCTCATCCAGACAGCAGCATGAAAATCATAGGGACAAAAGAACATCTCTATCTTCAGTCCTTACATGAGAAATCTGTGCTTATCCATGGATTTTGAATCCACAGTGCACTATGGATTTTATTCTTGTGTTTATATCTGGTTTTATTAGAGAACTATTGTCCTCTGTCACAATTTATTATTGTACCTGGTTTTATAATATCTAATCCCTCTTTTTGTCACCCTGTCTCACATTCAACATGTGATCCTGGGCACGTTTTGTAGAGGTTTGCATGTATGATTTATGTACTTGTGCACATGTGCATTGTGACGTTGTTGGCAAGTTTCCCCTGTGGAACGATTAAGTGTGCCATACCTTACCTTACCTTACCTTATCATACCTTACCTTATCTTACCTTACCTGACCTTACCTGACCTTACCTGACCTTAACTGACCTTATCATACCATACCATACCATACCTTACCTTACCTTACCTTACCATACCATAACTTACCTGACCAGATGGCCAGGAACCTCCACCACATTGTCTGATACTGACATAATGTGCTAAAAGTTGGGTGTGGATTCATATGGAAGTCTGTACTGTCAATCCAATGCATTATTGTCACCAAAATGTAAAGCGAAATGAATCTCTTCTTCTCTTCCTGCTCCCTGTATGTTTTGGTTATACATTTGCATAGTCGTTTGCACACTCGTACCCAAACTGCCTCTCCTCTGTTCTCAAACTTACTCTCAAGCACACACCAACACAGGCATACACACCGCGCTCGCTGCTCTGCCAACACTCAACTCTGTGAAGAGAAACTGTTTCCATGGCAATGAATTTCCCAACTGACCACCTCTTTTACTATATATCAGATAGCCTAGGTTGCCACTGGGGAATGAGCAGATAAAATCTTTGACTCTAGACTAAAGCAAACACACACATCAACGCTGTTTCAAGAATAAAGGGACTACAAGATGATTTGTTGATAAAAGTGGATCTAGATGTTTTAAAATCAACCAGAGGAGTGAGAGGTCCTGTTGTCTGCACCAATCTATCAGCCCCTCATAACAAGACAAGAGCACAAATGAACACGTGTGCATGTATAGTACCTTGCAATTGCAAAGTGGTCCACTGTCAGAAATGGAAATTGGGTCTGCTATTTTCCCATCTCCCTTAAATGCTGCATCTATATTGAAATACAATCTCCGTTTGTGCCAAGAAGATCAGAAACAGCCAACGATGATGTTTCTTGATATTTATACTCAATAAAATAGGTGCTATTGTTATTTAAACACTTAGGTTTGACTCAATCTGGCTTCAATTGCACGTCAAATTACTGTTATTCCTAAATTAAAAATGTAGTTTTTTTTCTATTATCTCAGTATCATGTAATACTTGTAACTTTACAGACCCTTGTGGAGGTTGCACTTTTTAAATGAACTCTGCTTACAGTTCATTGTCTTTATGTATATCTTTGGATTTCAAAAGATACGTTTTGAACCTGTGTGACATTGAAGGCATCTTGACAGTTTTAGAAGCGTCTTATTTTCAGCCCATCTCAAGGGAAATTGCTTTCTGGGCCACTTTTGAACTGCAGTTGAAGCAAGTTTCCGACACTGTACAGACACAGTGGGACAGAGAGACGTACTAAATGAAGGGTGAGCGCGCGTGTGTGTGAGTGAGAGAGAAAGAGAGAGAGAGAGAGAGAGAGAGAGAGAGAGAGAGAGAAAGGGAGGGAGGGAGGGAGACGGAAAGGCGTGAGAGAGGAGGACGCAGGCAAAGCTGACAAACGCAACCCAAGAGTCCAACGAAATCTGCTGGGACAGAAAGAAACCGCTGGTCATTTACAGTTAATTGATTTAAAAATATACCCATATTATTATTTGTTTTGTTTTGTTTGTTCTTTTGTTTTGTTTTATTTTTTTGTTTTTTTGCAGTTTGTGACATTAGAGGAGTCGCGTAGCTTACACAGGCAGTTAAATCGGAAGTGACTCCACTTGGACTTTTTTTTTTTTTTTTTTTTTGCTTGGACATCTGTGCGCTCGGCTGTGGCGGTGTCAGGCTGGATGCCATGGACCCGCTGCTCCCCGCAGACACGGAGGTGATGGAGCGAGAGGAAGACAAGGATGCGAAGAGGAAGATCCAGTTCTCCGTGCCTTCCTCCGTACCCACCCAGCTGGACCCGCGACAGGTGGAGATGGTGAGAGCGTCATGTGCAGCCTCTAGGGATGAGGATGATGGGGGTGGGGGTGGGGGTGGGGGTGAGGGCGTGTGTGGAGGAATGAGGTCAAAACCTGGGTCAACATAGTAGCCTACATCAGCAGTTTTTTTTTTTTTTTTTTAATGCAGCCTGAAAGTTAATATGTAAACACATAAACACTTTTCTAGGGTAACGTTCAAGTGCGGACTTCTTCGTGTCTTTGAGACTGTCGGTAGTAGAAGTTCCACCTGCTGTGAAACAACGGCTGAAATGTGACACACGCTCGTGTCTGTGAGTGTTACCCTCTTCTGTGGCATCTGAAGCATCAGGCCCTGCCACCGAGGTTGACAGACAGTTACGTAACCCGTCTAGCACGACTTTGCAGAAGTCTGTATTTTGATGTTGCGTATTAGGACTCTGTGGGCAGCAGGGTATGGGCAGCACTGGGATTAAGCTGAGCTGTGCAGCCTCAGTTTTTTTTTTTTTTTTTGGAGCCCTTAAAAAGTGATGAGGCTTCTCTGCCCTTCAAAAAGGATTGGAGGAGGAGGCGAAAGAGGAGGAAGATGAGGAAGTGAGGGATAAAGCACTGTTAGTAATATTAAAAACGAGATTATGTGCCTGAGTAATAATGCCCTTCCCACATCTGTGAGGAAAAATGTCAGGTGTCGGGTTGTTAGACATATATCTCAAAGAGGTGGTGAGTGCATAATGTAAAATAAACAAGTCTGTAGTTTATGCTGAATCATCCCAAAGCAAAAAGCAGGTGAACATGCTGACATGGTCAGACAGAAACTATGTTAGTGAAATAGTGCAGTGTGAACAGGAATAATGTTGGCCTGTGCAGTATGGGAGCAGCTATTACATCTGGCAAGAGCCCATAAAGGTCATCAAGGTATAGACTGAGATAACTTTTGGTTGGATCTAAGTGATCCAGTAGGTTTCTCCATTCCCTCTACTTTCAAGACAAGAGTGATTCATGTTTTAATGGCGGGCTGCTTCCTAGAGCGAAATCTCATTGGCACCCAAGTGCAATGTCAGAAAACTTGATTTCTCCCCAGCAGAGGATTTGGAAGATTCCAATTGGGCATCTGTTTGGAAAGCTTGTTTCAGACCGGAAAGTAAAAATAAACTAATAAATCAGTAATGTCTAGGCGCTCAAATATTTCTCACACATCTGTTGTTTACAGCCCAACTTGCAGTCTCTAGGGCTTTGGACTACTTTCTTTACCCTTTCTAGTGCTGAACCATTCCTTCATTTGCTTTACTAAGCAGCCCCACAGGTCTTGAAAATCTAAACACATTCCTTCAGAAACACTTCTGAACACAGTTTGAGTTAAAACATCTCATGGTAATTATACTCAAATGATCCAGGAAAGGTTCACATTACTAGCACTGCTCATTACTTCTGTTCTCCCACATGAATCTCACCTCCTTAAATGCTCATTGGCAGCTTCACGTGGGAACAAGTGCTAAGTCAGTTTCCCTATAAGATGCTCTGGCAATTTGCCGGCTTACAGGGCTGAGTAAGATTACTTCAAATCTTGCACCGTGGATCTAATGAGAATAAAAGCAGCAGCATTCCCTGGTAATGCACGCAAACGGTCACAAGGTTACTACGCCGTAATACGTCTTAGGATGAGTCTTCTTATAGCCACCAAAGTCACCCTAAATCTGCTGTTGCAATGTACAGGAAATAAGAAATTCTGCAAAGTTGAAGATACCAGAATTCCAGCTGAGGGGATAAAGTCATTCAGCTGCAAAATCATTTTTATAATCCATTTTCCGGGCTGCCTGCATGAGAGTCTTTCTCCTTCCTTCTTATTTTCTAGCTGACCACTGTTTCCCAGCAGAGCAGGCGGCACCATGGTGATTAGAAAAATCGCCTAATGGCCATGTCATCTAGGGTGAGACTCAGCTGTACTCGAGACATGCTGCAAACCAGTACCCCTCCTAGATTAAAAAAAAAAAAACTCAGTATGTTGCAGTTGCCTCTGGGACGGGGGTTCACTTACCCCCCAACTTGTAATCTACCACTGCTTAGATTCCTGAGGATTTGATGAATTATTCACTCAAGCGTGACTGTGCAAGAGTCAAGCAAAGCTGCTGTTACCAAGATGGTCGTCAAAACCAAAGCCTTCTCGTCCAGCCCTCAGAGATTTGGTCGGGGGGGGGGGGGGGGTCTTGTCCTTGTGTTACCCTTGTGGAAGGCTGACCATGCTTTCCACTCACACTGATAGTGACTGAAAGCTGTGGGAGTTGGGACCAGCAGAACAGCTGTCTATAAGGGCTAGTGTATGGTAAGGCCAGCCAAGTGCTTGTGCACAACTTTTCCACAACGCAGCCGTAACATTAGCATTGAAATGGCGAGCAGAAGCATGGGAAAAGAAACGGGTAGACGGAAGTGGAAGGAGTGGGTAGGAACGAATGAAACAAGGTGCTGAGAGGGACAATGGGAAGAAAAAAAAAAAAAAAGAAAGATAACTCGGAGAAGACAAGTAAGAAAAGGAGAGGGAGAAAAATCATCAGCCAAGGAGATGAGTGATTAAAACCAAAGAGATTAGCTGTGGATGACTGAGGCCTGAATCAAGGGCAAAGACAGCTCATGCCAAGAACAAATTTTCACCACAGCACAGCCAAGAGCTCTAAACTCCAGTAGGGTCTTATTCAACAAAGCCATCATTCCCCATGCTGCCCCTGTTATCACATTATTCTCTCATACAGACTGGGGCAGATGCATACAGTGACCAGCTGCAAATGTCTGGGTAACAGTTAGGTGTTTGCCACTGAGGAAGACACAGCAACTGTGTGTGTGTGTGTGTGTGTGTGTGTGTGTGTGTGTGTGTGTGTGTGTGTGTGTGTGTGTGTGTGTGTGTGAGTGTGTGTGTGTGTGTGTGACTGGCCCGTCTTCTCTACAGCCCAGGCCTCTACTGCAACAACATTGTGTTTCGATTCAAGTCATCTTGAGGTTAAAATTAGGTGCTAGGCTCACTGGGAAACAAAAGGTCAAATGGCAGGAGTTGGTATGATTCATGTTTCCTTGAACGTGTCGTGGTCAAATCAAGCTCGACACAGGATTATTCACAGATAGATTGAAAGCATCGCATGAACACGACATCGCTGCGTGGTCCTGATTGTTAAGTGGACAGGTTATTTCTGTATCAAGGGCTCCTTAGGACACTGTACCCACACAGTGATGTAATTGTGCATTATAAACATCCAGATTAATGTATTGAAGTTGAATGTTAGGTAACCATGAAGGTCATCCTACATACCAAAAATGAGACAGGGCGGGGGGATTAGTGATTTACTACGTGAGGTCCTGTGCTACTACAGCATGGCTGGAGATGCAATATTTCTAATTTAGCTGGATAGGAAATAAATAAATAAAAAAAAAAAATGCAGAAAAATCAGACCAGAAACATTTATAAACAAACCGGACGTGCACAGTTGGCTTAGAGTCTCGTCCAGCTGTCCTCACTCTCACTGGCATGTTGTTCTGTGATTGGTTGCACCAAATATAATGCGACCTCTCTGGCTACATTAACACGTTTTTGTAGAGTGTGAGCAATCAGAGTAGAGAGTAACCTAAAATGTTTCCGTCATCCCTTAACTTGTAAAAAATAGCCTAAAATATTATGTGTTTCTTTCCAAATTAATCCCAAAGGCACGTCTCGTTCACTCTTTGTTTGCTGTTACTCCAAGAAAAAAACTGAATTATTAAATCATTGTTGGGCTGGTAAAATGCATTTGTCTAACAATGATAAATCAAAAATCAAAACAAATCCCCAAAATCCCTTATCCCCAAATTTCTCTTGTCTGGTAGGTTACATACTAACCCATGTTGCCCATTCAGGAAGCTCAAATCAATCTCCCCAGTCGCAGCCACACTGAGCTACCGCTGATATTTAACAGGCATTTGCAGCCGTGCACAACAAGGCTCCAATGACAATACCATGTTCCCTGCAGGTGCTTAACCTCCTGGCTGCAGTGTTGACGAAACACTCAGAAAAGGTCAGTGTGTCTGAAAAGGCTTTCAGACAGGTGCAGGACACAATGGCAGTATGCTTAATTCTAGTGGGTGAATATGTATGAGTGCAGCACACAGAGGGAGGCCGAAGCAGTGAGAGTTACTCCAACGTGAAAGCTGCCCACACATTTCATGCCTACACTCTCAGCTGTGAATGGCTTGGCGGCCGCTCGTCCCTCACGACGATCTTTATCAACATAACATGTTACAAAGAGAGAGAGAGAGTGATGAATAAGTTGTGTGTATCATAACACCCTTGGTTATCGTTAGTCAGAAGAATGTGTTTTATGGTTGCTTGTATTTTAACAGGAATAATCCAAGGTTGGCGTAGTTTGCTTTTAAACCATAAAAATAGTTGAAAATAACATTTTCAGTTTTGCATATTTCTACTGAAAAGGCTTTGTTGTAAGAATATCGACCTCACATATGATCGTGAGTTCACAAACAGTCAGCTGTTGACATTTGCTCCCATATAGCCGATACCCACAGTCTTGACTGTTCATTTGTCTTTTGTTTGACTCTCACTATATTATGTCCTATGCACATCTCTAAATAAACCCTATTGTGTGATAGGTGTCTTCACTCTCCAGACCGAGGCTTTAAAAACCTTAAAAAACTGGCTGCAGAGCTCGGAGTCAGATGTTTTGAACTGAACAGTAGAATGAGACCTTTTAGCTTCAGCTAGTGAGTATTTAAAGAAAAGGTACTCAGAATATATAAACAATGGCACCTACCAGTGTCACATTATTGTATTATTTGATTATTATCGAATACCAAACATATAAGGAGTACCTAAATGTTGGTCAACGTGGAGCTCATTTTAAATACTTGAGGGGCAGTTTAATCACTATCAGTCCATTAAATTATAAGCAGAGATAATATATTTTGTTTTTAAAAATCTTCATTTGAAAAGCAACTGCTTTAGCTGTCAGAAATGTTAAAACTATTACCAAAATCCTGGCTTCAGTTGAGGTTCAGTGTAGGTGGAATTGGACAAATGTATTCACGGTGAATAACTGAATAAATTGTAATATTTTGAATGATATTATTGTCAAGCTGTGTTGTGGAACAGTTTCTTTTTTTTAATCATAGCAGACTGAAACTGATTTGAGATATTGAAGTCACATTTTATCAGTTGCATAACCCTTGGTTTGTATGACTCACACTGCTTCAGACAGAATAAAAGGAAGATGATGAATCTGCAGGAATTCAGATAAAGAGTATGTGTTTTTGAGTGGCGACATCAAATTCTATTCAACAGCAAAAGAAAAGTAAGACACTAGCACTTATGTGAGAGCTGCCATGACCCTGGAGATGATTTTACAGTTTATATAAACTCTGCTTTATATTCATTTTACTGCAGCCGTAATTAAAAGATTGAAAAACAGCAAAAGTGTCTTCCCCTTATGAAGCGACTATGAAGAATGTAAAATATAAATAACAGAATACCAACGTTTAAACTGTGAAACAGCCGCCGGCCAATCACTGAAGGCAAGAGAGCAATTATTCCCCAGTATGATGTTAGATTGTTCAAGAGGGTAAAAGTAGACATTCATCTCTTGTGGAAATCACACAGTGGGCAGCAGAACTGAAAAACATCCGTGATTTCAAGCCAAGTGATGGGAACATGCAGGAAAATAGAAAGCAAATTTAAGTAATCCAGCCGCCATCTATGACAAGATGTAATCCTCATTCACACACAATCTGGACAACAATCTTGAATGAATATTGTTGTATAATGTAATGCATAGTTGCCATGGAAAAAAATCCTCAGTAAACACAACGTCAAGAATGACAAGATAGTTGTGAGCTGCACAGTTGTGACATTGTATTTGCTTTTTTTTGCATAACATACATGGAACTATGCAAATTCTCACAGAACACACTCTCTCTCTATCTCTCTCTCTCTTTTCTCTCTCTCTCTCTCTCTCTCTGTCTCTCTCTCTCTCTCTCTCTCTCTCTTTGCAAAGATCCGACGTCGGAGGCCGACACCGGCTACACTCTTCAGATTGACAGATCCACCTTCACCGGACGAAGACAGCGGCCCTCATCAGGTAGATCAGCTGATGTGCGCTCTCTGGGAATCAAAACCGAGCGACTTTCAGTGAAGGTCCGGTGATTTCAAGGGGAGGAAGAGATGCCAGTTCTCTCTCTCTGCATCATCAGAACATAATTGCGATGAGAAGTCGCTGTGCTCTGAGTGAGGGGGATGAGATTTTATGTTGTCTTGATTGTTAAACCCTCGCTACGCTGTCAAGCTCTGTGTGTACACGAAATTGATTGTTGCGATGTTTGTTCTGTGGCGGCTGCAGAAGAGTATTCCCGAAGGCCGGAAATTCGCTTTGTATCATGTATTTTGTGGGTGCACAACAACAGCAAATTCTCCTTGGAACTAATGCTGTTTCCTACAGATTGATACCAAAAGATATATATGACCATATATATGAGTTTTCCTTTTTAAATTGCAAAAAAAGTTTCAATGTGAGTAACATATACTGTGCAGTGAGTACAACCCTACTGACCCTAAAGCAGGCAAAATGGGATAAAGTGCTTTTTTAAATGAACTTTTTCCCTCTCTTCATTGACTCTGGGTTGTATCTCTCTTACATTAGACTCTTCCATCTTGAAGGAATGTGTCGTCTTTTCTGTCTTCCTACCACATGCCAACCACAATCTACTGTATTTCATGATTGATGTGAATAGTATTTTGAGAAACCCCACTGATGTAACACTAAAACGTATACTGGATGTTTTACAGTGGGTTCTGGGGGAAAATGGAGCCTTGAAAGCCAAACTGGTCCACGCCTCCACCTACCAGCCACCCTCACTTAAAGGTAAGTGCTCTGTCTCCAGAGTTTGTGTCATCACAATATTTGTGTTTTGAATTTACGTAACAAATGACAACAAAATGAGTGAATTTGGGAGGCCTAATTCTGCCATTGCCATGTGGTCTATATCTGTTTGGAATGCGTGCGTATCCAAAAAAAGAAAACCCAGTGAGAGGTGTGTGTCTCTGCGTGGGTCTCCATGTGTGTGAATGTGTGTGTTATGTGAGATTAGGAGCAGAGACAGCTGTGAGTCTGTTCTGGATCATCCTGGATTATAGGATGGGCACACAGCTGCAACATGGTCACACACACACACACTAACAGAAACACCCATAGTCACACTAAAATATTACTATTTGGTATGAATATATAATCTATTATTGTTTATCTTCTGCTTCTTGGGAATTAAGGATTGTACCCTTGCAATCATGACTGCTGTTTCTCGTAATATCTGTTTTACTGAAATTTGATCAGTGTGACATATAGCATTTCACATCATGATGACATACCTGTACAATTTTACATAACGGCAATACAATCTCTTTATTTCTTAAGATACCTATCAATTGATATAGATGCAGATGCATATTAATACACAGGGGTGAAACACAGGCACTATGTATGTATACAACTCAGGTGGGGGCACAAATGCTATAACAGAAGATCATCAATACATAGTCTTCAATATTTTCATTGGTGGGAATTATGACACATATCTCATCTTCACGTTACTTAAGCACATCCGAACCTTGATTTGACAACCCCCAACAAAACTTGCCTTTGCTGACCTTCAGTGGTTTAACTTCTCACCTTGCCGCAGTGATGTGCAGGTGTAGTCCAGCACTACGAGACATCGCTGTTGAGTAGTAGTGACAGGTGCAACAAAGCAAATTTCTGACCACGCCCAACCAGTGACAAGCAAGTGACAGAGGTAATAACTGATCATAATATTAGGTAATAACTAAGAATATAGTTTCAAATTAACAAGAGGCAGCTGTCAGGGCTCCACTCTCCTTTTTTTTAAAAAATTTTATTATTTATTGAACCACTGGCTCAGTCATTAAACCATATCGTTTAAATACAGGTTTGACATTAGTGCAAGCAGCAAAAGAAAGTCAAAGCACAAACATAAATGCAGGCACTAATAATCTCCATCCATATCCATCCATCCATTATGTCCATTAAAGGGGTAAACTGAGCTTTATTTGTGAAATCAAGTCTTTTTTCTCTGTATTGATTTGTATTCCCAGCTGTCCAGAGGATGGCCCAGGCCCACCTGGCCTCCCTGGACAGAGAGGAGCCCTCCTCTGCGGAGGAAGAAGAGGAAGGTGAGAAAAAGAGCCAGCAGTCAGACTCAGCTACAGGTGGGGTCTTTCACATTACGCCATTTTTCTATCTCACACTTGCACTTGCACCAAATATAGATATAGATTGCTTACACATCTGAAATCTCTTTCTCGTCAGATCTAAGAGGAGAAAGCAGACCGCTCAGGGATCAATGTGCTCCGTCAGACATTTCAACAGTAAGTGTTGATCTCAGCCGTCACCACGGAGACGAGGAGGAGGCCAAAGAAAGAGAGGAAGGAAAGGGAGAATGACAAAAGAAGACGAAGCTCTGATGGAGTGTTAGTGAGGAAGCCGACTTGCATAGCACGTGTGGGCATGCATGGGTGTATGTATGAGTGTGTGTTAGATGGGTCTGTGAGTGTGTGCATGCATGCGACAGGAATGTTGAATGTGGAAAAGAGAGAGAGAGAGAGGGAGAGGGGGGAAAAAAAACAGACGGGCATCGAGAAAGAAAGGTCAGAATGTTAATAAGCTGTTCATGAGGAAAAGTTTAACCTGAGACTTTGCGAAGGGAATCACGTCTTCGGTCAGCCGAGGAAGCCAGAGCTAAATTCCAATCAGCCAAGGACACTGCACCAGAAACATGAGAACTGCGGCGTTTTCTCTTGCAATTACATGTGTTTTTTGATTTTTTTTAATAAGATCAACAGGATTCGAGATATCAACATGTTTTCCTGACAATTGCTCCACGGGACAAGTTTTCCATAGAACTCCATCCACGTGCGAAGCATCGGATTCAGAATGACCTTTTATTTGCCAAGTGAAACATACTGCACAGGTCACTGGTGCTCAAACGCGCACCTCGAGAACAATAAAGAAATATAGCAGAAGATGCATACGGCTTAGGACAGTACCTCCCTTTTTATGCAAGGGGACAAGTAATATGCACCTGAAATAACCATGTGTATACTGTGCAAATGTATAAAATTCAGTTTTATCTGTCGTGTAATGGCAGTGTAGTGTTGTTGCAGCAGAGAAGCAGTGTTGTTCGAGGCATGTGATGAGGTTGTTGTCTCATACTGTGTGGGCAGAAATTCTGAGTAATGTCCCGGGGGTTAGCATAGTATATAGATATGATAAACTATAAAATTATATACAGTATAATACACATTATATTACAGTGTACAAGGGTACAAAGTCAGACTCATTCAAAACTCAATCTGGGTCACACAAGGCTGCCTCTCAAGTTGAACTCTCTCAGTTTGAGTCTGATTGCAGACGATTTGAGCGCAGTCACAGCCACAGCAGATCAGATTAAATCATGTCAGCCTAATCCAACTAATCGTGATAATGCGGCACAGTTGTACCGGTTTCATATTTGTAACATGGCGATTAGCAAGCATGATCTGTGTCGGATAACAAAGATGGTGCGGTAGGTAGGAGCTGAAAGTAGACCTATATTTTTTCGAAAACAAATATATTCGTGATGAGGATGAAGGTTCATTCATGGCCCTGTATGTAAATAATGTTTTGTGTTTGGTTGCTAATAAAACAATTATAATGGGCTGCTGGTGTTTGTGTGATTGTACGTCTGAAGAATTGTGTGTAAAAAAAGTGTATGTGTTCAAATACAGCAAAGGACAGCAGACAGGGAGTTTCATTAAATCAGAACCCCGAGAAAGTTTTTGCACTTAGACACATTTAATATCCATCAAAATTAGCCAAGTCAGAAAACATAGAAAAAATATTTTGGTTTTTATATTTATCTTTCAAATCAAATCTATCAACAAAGTATGAGCAATATTGCAGATGTGGTTTGGGGTCCTTGACTGATATTTTCATAGCCACACAATATGGTCAATTACTGACACCCAGTGGTGAATACTTCTAATTACACAGTTTATATTTAATATATGATGTTATAAATAACATTGATCCGCATAGCACATATTAAGATTAATCCATGGAGCTGAAAGCATAAGAAATCATGAGTCATTTTTTGAACCCCTTTTCATTCTTAGTCACAATGCTGTCAACCATCTCTACTTCCATCAAGTTCAACGTTGACAACAAGTTCATATCAACACAATGTGCCCAAAGAAAACATCATGAAAAAAAACCTCTGCTTTAACATTGCTCCTTTTATTCACATTATCATATATTACAAAACACAATAGGCAACTCATCAACCTCTCAACTGAGTAGCAGTTAACTGAAGAGAAATATATAACATATCAAAATATAGGCCTAATGTATATAAAGAGCTAGAACACTGCTATGTTAAGATATGCCATAAGAACTGAACTGAAGCATTACATTCTGGTGCTGTAGTTGCTGAGTTTGAACAGCAGGAGGCAATGTGCAATTACGTTTCTACCACCAACAGCTGCTTTGGTAACGAATGGGAATGTCACGCATCGCATGCACCCTCAGAAATTTACTGGACCAATGAAACAGAGATGAATAAAGTGGAATGTTTCACCTGCATGTTTTGTCCTAGAGTCGGATATTTGTAAAATGAATGAGGATCTCTATCAAAGCAACCTCTCACCCAAAAAACAATCTGTAATATGTGTGGGTATTATTAGCATTACAATTAATTCCATTATCGTTTCATTTAATTGTTTGCTGTGCTACATCATGCATTTACCTCGGTTTAATCTACAATATTTTCATCAGTAGAGTTACTTCTTCACTGTCACCTTTAATAACCTTTGCCTAGCCTATCCATTACCTCCTCTCCTACTTTATCTTTTAGTCCTTTCTTGCCTTTACAAAAAACACCCCAGTCACGTCATCGACCCCGACCCTCATGTCTTGAGGCAGTGTATAAACCTCCAGCCGGATCAGAGTAAAGCCGCTCTCCTTCAAACTACCACATACCTGGGCTTCATTCAATGGGACCACAGGGATCTTTACCCCAGGCCCCCCAAAATAGTAACTCTCTCCCAGGGCTCCAATGAGCAGGAGGTGGCCACCGGGCCGGAGGAGCCTCCCAATGTGGCCCAAGGCCCTGGTGAAAGTAGCCAGGTCAGGGCTGACGCTCTCCAGACAGAAGCAGGACACAAGACAGTCGGCCCCTGCTGAAGGAAGGGCGTCTGGGGCCAGAGGCTGCGGGTGATGCACGTCGACTGGGAGGATGTCTGTGATGACCTCACGTAGCTTGGCAGCTTTCTCCATCCATGCTGAAGGCCTGGTAGAGACAATATCAATGAAGCACCAAATAAAATGAAAACAGCCATCCACACGACATCTAGTTTTGAAAGAGATTCTGTTCTCTGTATGCACATTACTTAGCATTGCTCCATGGTGATTGCCCTGATTTTTCCACAAGACATTAACACATTACGTTTTGGGAAATAAAACAAACTCTTGTTGAGAGAGAAAACCTTCATGTCTGTATGGTAAATATGAAGCTGCGGCCAGCAGCCAGTTAATTTATAGAACACAGACTGGGAACAGATGGCCTGGCGTTGGCTGAAGGTAACAAAACCCCTCATACCAGCACCTCAATTCACCAAGTGACAGGTTATATCATATTTTGTTCAATCTGTAATATATCCGCCAATGTCTTCTTCTGCTAAATGAGATGGCCTAATGAAATGTGAGATGTTATGATACTTTATAGAAGATCACTGACTAATTCTAAGGTTCTTGAAACAAATTAAGACGGATACGATAAGGCTTGTTATGCCAGGGTTAGAAGGGGAGAAGGAAGGAGAAGGAAGGAGCTCTATATAATTAAAAGAACAATATATTTCACATTGCAAATACATCTATAGGCATGTTCTGATGGCAGTAGTCTACCAACGATCATGTTGTTTGAGAAACTTCCATGCTACGCGCTTTTCTCAAACACAGAGGAAAGGGATCGGGTTGTACCGTCGTCCCTCCAGCTTGCACACGTGCTGCAGGTACGGCGTCCAGTCCAGGTTGCAGCCTTCCTCGTCCTGGAGCCAGCGCCTCAGCTCCTGCCTGTTTACCTCCAGATAGTCTGTGAGGAGCACCTTGTTGAAAACCTCACAGCCGCTCAGCACCTGGTACAGGGTAGGCCCCGAACCTATGTCCACCAGCACCTCGCCACTCACATCTCCTGGGAAGGTGGAGGACAGAGGAGCAGACAAAAGAAGAATTAGTAGCATCCAGCATCTGTAATACTTACTCCCATAAAAGTCCCAGTATTGGTGTGAAATTAAATTAACACATACTATTACTAAAAACAATTGACTATTTAAAAACTTTTGGATAAACCAGTACATTTTCAAAATAGTTTACATGATCCATCACCCGATTTCTTTACCTTCAGTGAAAGCTCTATGGAGACATGCCAGTTTCCACGGCACAATGCTGTCTTTTCTTTCAAAATCAGCCCGCGGAGGAGTGTAGTTATACTGTAGATACGCTGCAGGATCAAATCTCTGGTAGCAGGCTGCCATGGCCGCCACTCCGTTCTCTTTTCCCTTCTTTTCCATCCTCACTTTGCTGTGTGGTTCTGCCCAACGCTTCCGTTTGGTGGTAAGTGTTCAGGTGCATGACTGCCACCTCAGCCAACTTATATACCTGTGCATGTGCATGTGCATGTGTATCTGGGTCATTATGTGTGTCTCTGTGCTTTGGGCTGCTTTTGAGTTTCATGGGCAGAGATAGCGATCCTGTTTTTCGGCCTGTGTTGCTGCCTGATAGCATTTGTTCTGTCCACTTTCCCTCGGGCGCTGATACCATCAGATCAGGGGGCTTCCTCCAACACTAGACCTACTAATGGACTCCTCATAAGGCTTTCAGGTCTTCCACTCATCCCTCAGAGGCCCTCCATATCTCCACAATCATTCTAAAGGGCCTTTTACACTCAAACGATAGACCAGTTTGGTCGCAGGAAACCCTGTTTGAAAGGCACAAACAAGTGTATCTCTAAGACAGTCCCTGTCGGCCATTGTACTTTGGTTATGTTCGCATCGAGTGCCAGAGAGATGGGGAACGGTGATTAGTGGCAAGGGAAAGGAAACGTCTCCATGTTGCATTTAAATTACCATATACAAAATACAAAAAATGTTAACTACAATGTTAACTAGCTGCTAAAATATAAGTCAATAAATATAAGGAAACAGACATTTAAATTGTTATGTTACACATAATCTTGTGTATGTTTAAGTATTGATTCATGCTCATTATGGATGATTACAGAAACATATTTTTTGATAGGCCTGTGTCTGCATAAGCATGTGGAGGAAACATATGAAAGTATTGGAAATGCTAATTAAAGTTCTGCTTGCACAGAATGTCGAAATCCACAGGTGTTAGAAAAATGACCTGTCCAGTTAATTTAAACATGCATGCAGGTGGAGAGTAAGTGCAATATAACACATAGTCATTGATGCTCTAGGTACTGGATGGCTTTCCCAGCCTTGACCACTACAGACAAAAATCCCTCTCTTGTGATGAACTGGATTAAACTTTTAAAGGGCATATTGTTGACCTAAATCGCAGGACCTTGTGGAAATTACGATGACCTCTGGCATATGGAGTTTACATTTAAGATCCACATCAAACCTGACAGAGTTACATCTGCTCCACTACATGAATGCATATATCCAGTTTCAGTTTGAGCAGACTAAAAATGTCACATACCTCCTCGCTTTACTTCTAGAGAATGGGGAGGGAAAAAATCCTATTTATTGTTCCATTAAGATTACTTGTTAAATTTCAAAACCCACAGCCTCTGTGGCCAGCTGACAAATCACTGGGCACTCTGATTGAATTTATTTACTGTCCATTCTCAGCGTTTCCCAAAGCAGCAGCTGAACTAATGTGGATCTTTGCCATGTAGTCATCAAATGTATTCTCCCCAGGAGGCTCTTAACACCTGGCTCATCCAGCTGAACCTGGATCACAAACACACACACACACACACACACACACACACACACATACACACACACACACACACACACACACACACACACACACACACACACAGACCCTCTTCAGGCATGCAAAATATTACAGTGTCCAAAGGACACAAGATGTGGAATTCTGCCATGCAATGCTGTTAAAATTGGAATATTTAGAGATTGTAGTGAGAGCCAGGATTAAAATGGGTCGAGAGTTTTCTTTCCCAGGAGAACGTGAATACAAAGAAAAAAAATCCCATTTGCAAATACAAGTCCAGTAAGAAATAAAATAGTGTATGTTTAAAAATATAAACACGTAATATACTTATTTATCTACACACAGACACACGAACGCAAACACAGACAGTACAGTTAGTGGATTAGTGAAGCCAGGAGCAGGGTAAGGGTCAGTTTCTTCCCCTGAGTCAGATCGAGAGATAAAAGCGCAGAGAGGAGGAGGAACACAGAAGAACAGATAAAGGGCAAAAGCGGACAACAGAGAAAAGACCAGGACAGATATAATGGAATAATACACATTTAGCCAGAGCTACAGGAGCCAATTTAGTTATCTGTGGTCCTAGGGGCAGTGGGAGTCCAACAGTGTCGGCCAACTCTGTTCTGGGCTACTTTTCATTTTGGCACAGCAGGATAGTGTAGGTACAGAAAACTTTCATCAGTGCTGCAATGATTCTACCACATGGTGTAAATGAAAGGTGACAAGTCCTTGAAAAAATTGATTAGGTGAGTTGGGTCCTATAACCTGGTCTTCCAATTAGAGAATAGTTTTTAATAAAGATTGAAGAACTTTATGAAAAACTTCAAATTGTGGCGAGTTAGTTGTGTGTTTTTTGTCTGTTTATCTACAATTAACATTGTAAATACCATACCTTATTGCTTTTGTATGTTGCAAGTATTGTGGATATAAATTTCACCTCACTGCCAGACGCCACCTAACTTTTCTTCAGGACTATCATATTGCGGCCTGATGATAATATAGAATATTATATTTTGCACATGATCTTTTTAAGCTCTTAAACCGTCATGTACACAAATTTACTGTATGCTGTTTGGCAAAACATTATTTAAAATTTTAAAGCATTATTTCACATTCTAGTGGAAATCCTAACGTTCTAATTGTGTTCAACACACTTAGATACACATAATAGAATAAAATACATTAAAAACATGTATTTATCGAGCAACAACATTAAACCTTGGGTACGCCTACGTTTAGCCATCACCATTCAAACAGTGGTTGGTTTGACTGTTATAGTTATATGAGAATTTAACTGTTTGGTGGCCAGAGAATTAAAAGAATATCCCAGACATTACAGAGAATGAAGACGACACTATAAAATCACTCAGACTGATGAAATCTTTAACATTTGTTATTATTCACATTCTAATTATTCAAGAATAATTTCTAATGAGATTAGTTGATTTGTTAAAGTTATATTTGGTTTAAAAGCGTGACAGGAGAATTGGCATTTGTTTATTTATTTATTTATGTAAGGCGGGGTTTTATTTTGAAATGTGAGCGTTTGCACGACAATTCCTCTCCTTTCCGTACATCGCTGGGCCGGCGTGACGCCACTTCCTGCCACTTCACCGCCGCCAATTTGCGAGGCTTCCTCTGTAGATAAGCAACATTCGTAAATTTAACGTCGGTGCCGCCTAAAGTGGTGAATTAAACAGTGGTCCTTTAACTTTAGCGGAACTTAATTGAACAGACCCCGGGCTAACGTTAGAGAGACCGTCCGTTTATACTTGTTGCAAACTGCAGTGACAGTTTCATCAGCAGCTCTGTCACTCAGGGGAGGAGTCGTGCACATGCTGAGCCCACCTCTGTGCAAACTATTGTGTGATAAATGAAGGAATAACGGGTTCAAGAAGATGAGCAAGACTGATTAGAAGACGTTATACAGGACAAGATACACTGGGACTTCAGGAGGTTAAGTAAGAACAAATCATCTTCAATACTTTACAATCCAGGGACCCAGTAGTTGCAATTTAAATATAATCTCATCTCATGAACCTATCTCTCATTTTTCAGGCAAATACCATAGTTTAATGTTTTTGATGCTGGTGTGTCTCCCCCTGTTGCTTTCTCACTCTCTGTATGTGTGTCTCTGACAGTACAGGCTTTAAACTGAACCATGCTGCTGCAGAGGCTGACCCTTTGCTCACGGATCCCACTGGGTTCCCCGAGACACGTATGCCGCTTTCTCACCAGACCACTGACCCAAGGCAAGCAAAGCTGCACCACCACACTGTCATATTGTATATCCCCATGTAAACTCTGTGTATACCATGCAGTCCATTCACAGCCATCACATCCCATCTCATCCAGCCGCCTGGATTAGAGAAAAGTAACTCAACCAACTTGTGACCCCAAATCGTTGGATAAAAAGAGAGGATTCTGTTGCTGAAACGATTTGTTGATTACTTGATCAGACAATTGACAGAACACTGTATTAATAGGAAACTATTAGATACATAACTGAATGTTTAGCTCATTTTTCAAGCAAAAATGCTAAATATTTTGGAGTTGTAGCGTATACATCATGAGGATTGTCTGCATTTCTTTTCCCAATGCAATAGTAAACTGAATATATTTGGGCTTTTGTAGTGTTGGTCAACAAAACAAGTATTTTTAAAACAACACTACAGGTTTTAGCAAACTGTGAAGGATACTTTTCACATTTTTTTGGCATTTTATAGACCAAACAATTCATCCATTAGCTGAAAAGATAATCAGTCTAATTGATAATGAAATGTATCATTAGTTGCAGACAAGTCAACAACAGTTTTAATAATCTATTTTAAGTATTATTAAAAAGAAAAAAAGCCAAATATTTGCTGCTTTCACCGTCTCATATGTGAGGATTTGCTGCTTTTCCCTTTGTTGTATCACTGTAAATTGAATATAATAGACTGATGATTATTTTATGACTGTGACTATATCAACATTGACAATAAAGTATGTGTGGGCAGATGTGGTGAATTCCACAAGTACATCTGATCAACTGCTGTTCAAACATGCTCTCTCTTTCTCTGTCTCTGTCTCTCTGTCTCTCACTCGCTCTCTCTCCCTCTCTTTCTCATGCGCTTCATTGCTCCAGAGAGATGTGTAATGTCAGCACAGGCTTTCTACTTGCACTGCTGATGTGGCAGTTTGAGGGCAGTGATTATCTGTTTCCCAGGTTACATATGGATGTAGGCGAGGGCTTCACTTTGTTTGCCTCAGTCTTGTAATCAATGAAATGAAAACACAGCAAAACATGCTTGTTTGCACAGTTATGAAATGCTTGCAAGGTTTTGTGTGGGTTTGCAGTTTCTTGTAAGCAAAGCTAAAGGTGCCGTTTATACCGGCACCATTGTTCATTTCATCTGATCTCTAGTTTTTTTACTCGCACAGTCTCAAGATTTCTCAGAAGAATCGATAGTCTGCGACACTATCTTCAGTGTTAAGATTGAATCTCCTAACCCCCATATAAATGAGATAAATTCTCAGTTAACATCTCATCCCTCCACACAGCTCCCCAGGGCAGGGCCCATGGCAGCTCCTTTGCCCACCGCGGTGAACTGCGTCAGGCTAAGAGGATCGTAGTCAAGCTCGGCAGTGCTGTGGTCACCCGTGGAGATGAATGTGGCTTGGCTCTGGGGAGGCTGGCCTCCATTGTGGAGCAGGTGAGGAGCACACAACCAACACAGACTGTAAATAAAGTAACACTTTGGTCCTGCAGAAAATTCTTGATAGGGAGGAAATATAAGCTTCAACACCATTTGTTTCAAGTTCTGTGATATGTAAACTTATTGGTGGGTATTCATGATTTTTTCCCATCTACTGCAGTTTATGTTGATCTGTAGACCAGCTCACAAACATATATTTTCACATTTTCCAATATCTTTTCCCTTTGTTTTTAATCACCTTTTTTCTGACTGTAACTTATTTCATTTTTTGTTAATACTTTTTTTTCGTTGTTACATATTTAGTTTTCCTTTTCTGCTCCTTCTTTACTATCTGTCTATGAGATGTAATTAGACAACTGTAACCTCCCAATATCAGAAAGAAGAGCAAAAACAAAACAAAAAGAAGATTCTGGACGGTTCAACCAAATTATGAAAAAATGTTTTTTCTCACTTACCTCTAGTCATGCGGATTTAAAAAGTCTGCACATCCCTGTTAAAATGCCAGGTTTTTGTGATGTAGAACTGTTTCCACCTTTAATGTGACCTATACCCTGTACAATTTTAAATGAAAAACAAACTGAAACCTTTTATAAATGAAAATTGAAAATAATGCGGTTGCATAAGTGTGCACACCCTCTTATAATTGGGGGTGTGGCTGTGTTCGGAATTAACCAATCACATTCAAACTCAAGTGAAATAGTAGTCAGTACACACCTGCCATCAATTAAAGTGACTCTGTTTAACACCAAATAAAGTTCAGCTGCTCTGGTAGGATTTTCCTGACATTTACTTAGTTGCATCTTACAGCAAAAGCCATGGTCTGCAAAGAGCATGCACAGCATCAAAGGGATCTCATTGTTGAAAGGTATCAGTCAGGAGAAGGGTACAAAAGAGTTTCCAAGGCATTAGCTATATCATGGAACACAGTGAAGACAGTTATCAACAACAGGGACATTACCAAGAACTGGACGTCCCTCCAAAATTGAGGAAATTACAAGAAGAAAACTGTTCAGGGAGGCTGCCAAGAGGCCTACAGCAGCATTAAAGGAGCTGAAGGCAGTTCTGGCAAGTACTGGCTGTGTACTACACGTGACAACAAGCTCCCATGTTCTTCATATGTCTGGGCTAAGGGGTAGGGTGGCAAGACTGAAGCCTTTTCTTACGAATTAAAACATCCAAGCTCGGCTAAACTTTGCAAAAACATACATCAAGTCACCCAAAAGCATGTGGGGAAACTCTGTGATGATACCAAGTTTAAACTTTTTGGCCATAATCCTAAAAGGTATGTTTGGTGCTAAAACAGCACTGCACATCACCAAAAGAACACCATACCCACGGCGAAGCGTGGTGGTGGCAGCATAATGATTTGGGGCTGTTTTTCTTCAGCTGGAACTGGGGCTTTGGTCAAGGTGGAAGGAATTATGAACATTTCCAAATACCATACGATTTTGGCACAAAACCTTCAGGCGTCTGCTAGAAAGCTGAAGATGATGAGGAATTTCACCTTTCAGCATGACGAGTCAAAGCATGCATCCAAACCAACAAAAGAATGTCTTCACCAGAAGAATTTAAAGTTTTGGAGTGGCCCAGACCTGAATCCAATTAGAAAATCTGTGGGGTGACCAGAAGAGGGCTGTTCCTCCCTAAAACATTTGTTTGTTTTTCAATTGAGTTGTACAGGTTATAGGTCACATTAAAGGTGGAAAATGATTTATCTTGGTCTCATTTTTTATCTTTTTTTACATCACAAAAATCCACTGTAGTTTTAGTTTAATTTTCACAGGATTTAGGTATCTTTCCACAACAATACATTGGGTAAATGGACTGTTGTCATTGAATAATCACACCTGAAATATTTGACAAAAGTCAAACTTTCTGTGTGGCATTTGATCACCTTTGTATTGTGGGGGAGGCAGAAAGCTCAGAGATGATGTCATTATATCCACAAATAAAACAAAATAACATCACGGGTAGTCCCTGTTAGGAGTTAGTGAGAAAACGTGTTTTTTTCTTAAATCCTCAGTGAAACTCTGCTTCCTAGCTGTGATCCATGACTCCTAATTGGTTGTATTGTCATCCAGGTGGCCATGCTGCAGAATCAGGGCAGGGAGATGATGATTGTCACCAGTGGAGCAGTGGCCTTTGGCAAGCAAAGATTAAGACACGAGATCCTGCTGTCCCAGAGTGTCCGACAGGCGCTGCACTCCGGACACAATCAGCTCAAAGACATGGTAAGAAATACAACACAATGGCGTTTCATAGATACTACCCTTTGTGAAGCCTAATGTTCAGTATTTCTGGAGACTGATCCATCTCTCTGGTAAGCAGTTTATGCTGAAGTGTCATCCAACCTATTTTATTTTTTGGATACACCGGCTTGCCTGGCCACATCCTACAGATAAACTGTGGCACGGTTCGATTGAAACGTTTCTCAGAAAAGCAGAACCAATGTAACCAGACATTTACTGGGCTTTATGTTGCAGTCCCTGCCAGTGCTGGAGGCCCGGGCCTGTGCTGCAGCTGGACAGAGCGGCCTGATGGCCCTTTACGAGGCCATGTTCACCCAATACAGCACTTGCACTGCACAGGTACTTATATTTACTTCATAGCAAAAATAATTCCTTTGAAATGGTACAGAAGTGTGTGTGTATTTTATGCAGTTTAACATCTTTAAATCTCTCTCTCTCACTGGTCCGTTTATTCTCTGCTCATCAGATCCTGGTGACAAATCTGGATTTCCACGACGACCAAAAGAGGCAGAACTTAAACAGCACACTGCAGGAGCTGCTGCGCATGAACATCGTGCCCATCATCAACACCAATGATGCTGTGGTGCCCCCGCCGGAGCCCAACAGCGACCTGCAGGGGGTAAATGTGGGTACAGAGAGAATGGGTGTGGCGCTGCTGGTGGTGATGGTAGCGGTGGCAGCAGGTGTGCTGAACGGGTTGGCAGAGACGGTGTTTTATATAGTATAGACATTCGCACTGTTCATTGGCTACGGTATTGTCTACCGTTCACACTCACATGCTGGAAGACCTCTGCCACCCTGCCTCACCTCATCTGCTCTGCCCTCAAGCATTAAGGCATGTGCATGCAGGGAGGGGATGGATGGCAGTGCATGCTGTCACTGGTCAGGAGGTACTGTCAGAGGGGACCGGGACTAACTTCTGTAGGTAGACGTCTCCTTTTCCTTCTCCTGCAGAAATAACTAACTGCAATTGCACCTCACTCTCTTGTCAGCCACTGTTTTGTTTACACACTTAGCTGCTGGCAACACAGCCAGTAAAGAACTTTTTCTGCTTTTTTTATATTAAAACATTGTCATTACACTGCTAGATCAGCTCAACTTGTGCTTAACATATGGTTGTTTGTCTTAGGGATTTACTCTGTTATCTGAGGATAAAAAATGGCCCTGCAAAGGCTTGACTTCAGGGCTGTGATAATTTGGGTTTGAAATTTTCCCTGAATGATCCTGTAGAGAGACAGCTCACTAACAGAAGTAAATGTTACACAGTGGTAATAATACATAAGTGTTTATTTGTTTGTATTTATCAGCTTGCCACTCAAGCCTTTTTTAAAAGAAAAAGGCTTAGATGGGTAAATTGGCAGATGGCTGACTTTCTGCCAATGCTTTTCTGTCTTTAGCAGCTTACATCAGTGATTTTCTGGTTCTGTAGGTGATCAGCATTAAGGACAATGACAGTCTGGCGGCGAGGCTAGCTGTAGAGATGAAGGCTGACCTGCTCATCGCGCTGTCTGACGTGGAAGGTATGTGTGTTACCACAACAACGGTCTGGATCAGCTGTTGGGTAACAACACCATCTGTCTGCACTGTTCAGTGGGAGAAAAAAAAACACCCATTTCAGGGTCAACTGAGAGTCATATGAGAGGCAAACACAGACCTTCTGCCATGATGTTTGAAATTGATGCTGATGGGGTTGACACAAGGTGTTTTTCTGCATGCACTTGTGTCATGGCTGTGGATCCATTCAGCATGAATTCTGTAGATTTAGGAAGCAGATTTTCTTGAGTAAAAAGTGGACCACTCCGGCATGAGGAAGTCTTTTCTTTTAAAGCAAAAAAAACCCCCCCCAAAAAATATAAATAACTAAGAACTGATAACAATTTTAATTTATATTCTGAATGAAAACTGAAGGGTCTCAAGTTTGTGTTATGCTTGACATGTATAAACAAATAATTTGCATAGGAAATGTTGATTTCTTAGGACTGTACAACAGCCCTCCTGGAACAGATGACGCCAAACTCATTGACATCTTTTACCCTGGAGACCAGCAGTCCATCACTTACGGTACAAAGTCCAGAGTTGGGATCGGAGGCATGGAAGCTAAGGTATGTTGACGATCCATAATCAGTCTGTTAAAAGTCTTATCTTAGTAGACATTCAACAGATCGGCACAGAAAATGGACTTTTGTACTATGGATTTTTCTTATCATGTTTAAAAGAGAGAACTTGCTTTCAAATAAGAGATTGTTCACATTGTATTGAATTGTCTGAATTATAATCAACCAAAGATCAGAAGTGCAAACTACAGTGACTTGGTTGGCACAAACTCCACTTAACCTCCTACATGCATGAAATGATCTGTAGAAGTCAAAAACTTCAGCCACTTGTATGCTACAGGAGAACAACTTGATTGTAAGACAAACACATTTTACGTTCGTGGCCTTTATTGGGGTCAACTGCTCGGCCGATGAAATATAAGTGCATTGTCATCCTGCTGAACCATATAAAGTTAGCTACAGGCTAATGTTCATGTAGCCACTTTGTGACAGATGCCTGTGTTCAAGTGAGGAAACATATTAACATATAAAATATTGTCTCTTTATGCAAAGTAAAGTGAGGTTTTGACATTTATATTGAGATTCTAATGAAAAAAGACAAGTAGAGGTTTTAAAGAAACACAATTTAACTTGTGTGTTTCTTTTGCTGTTTGTCTGCAGGTCAAGGCTGCGCTGTGGGCGCTGCAAGGTGGCACCTCAGTGGTCATTGCGAATGGAACCAACCCCAAAGTAACAGGTCACGTCATCACTGACATTGTAGAAGGCAAAAAAGTTGGAACTTTCTTCTCCGAGATCAAACCTGCCGGTGAGTTAACCTGGGCTGAAGGACTCTTTCACTCCGACCTCATATCTGTCACACCAAAACAGCATCTGTAGGTTAAGTCTTCGACTGAAGTCTGACCTTTCTCTGACTCTTCACCAGGCCCGACTGTGGAGCAGCAGACTGAAATGGCACGTAACTCCGGAAGAACCCTGGCATCTCTTCACCCAGACCAGGTGACACATTGTTTTGAATAACAACAAAGGTCCACTGTTGAGTGCAACATCAGTTTATTAATAAAAATATGTTTAAATAGGTTACAAACCCTCATACCTCAGCTTTAGTCCCAAGCCTTCCTATATCAGAAACAGTGACCCCCTGTGGATAGATGTGGTACATGCTCATCCTGCCTGTATTTGGTTGACTGTGTTGTCAGAGGAGTGAGATCATCTGCCATCTCGCAGAGCTGTTGACTGAAAAGAAGGAAGAGATTCTTGCTGCCAACAAGATGGATATGGACCTGGCTGCTAATGCAGGTAGCACAGGGCACCGTGTGTGTGTGTGTGTGTGTGTGTGTGTGTGTGTGTGTGTGTGGAGGATGTAGCAGTTTAGAAACCAGCAGAAAAAGGAAAAGTTTGTTTTATCCATACAGGTTTTTATCATCAGAAATTTATTGTCATTGTTGCCTTCAAGCTGCTACGTAAACTTACCAAAAGATAATTGTGTTAAAAACTAAAAAAATTACAAATGGACATCTCAATCCATTTATCTCCACCAGAGGGCGACTTTATCACTTTCCCCCCTTATGCATGACTTCGGTCAATAAGATATACAACACCTGATAGGCAGAGTGTAACCCTGCTCTCCCTCCCTCCCTCCCTCCATAGGCCATTTGCCACCAGCCATGCTTAAGCGTCTCAGTCTGTCACCGGCCAAACTTAACAGCTTGGCCATAGGTCTGCGGCAGATAGCCGTGGCGGCCCAGGACAGTGTGGGTCGCGTGCTCCGCAGGACCAGGGTGGCTCACAACCTGGAGCTGGAGCAGATCACTGTGCCCATCGGAGTTCTTCTGGTCATCTTTGAGGCCAGACCTGACTGCCTGCCACAGGTATCCAGGCAGAGTTTCCATAACGCAAGCAATCCTGGCAATTTAAAGATTGTATTAACTTTTGTAGAGACATCGACTTTACAGTATATACAACATATTTCTCTTAATTCTCCTGTCAGTCTGTCAGCTTTTTATCCATGCAGAAATTTTTGCTTTCTTTGAGATGACTGCAGTAATATCACAGAGCATGTGTTTTTATCCAGGTGTCAGCATTGTCCATAGCCAGTGGTAACGCCCTCCTTCTGAAGGGAGGCAAGGAGGCAGCCAACACAAACCGTGTTCTCCACCAGCTCACCCAGGAAGCCCTGTCCATGCACGGAGTCAGAGAGGCCGTGCAACTAGTAAGATTGGTCTCCTTTACATTTATTATAAGACAATAAAAAACGTTAGGTAGTACGTTTCATAGATGGAGAAACTCCGAGGTCTATATGAAAGCACATCACGCTAAATCGTTGAATTAGAAACCAGTCTGAGAGAACCTGCTTTGTTCATCTATATTACTGAACCTTTGCTGCAAGGTGAGCACTCGTGAGGAAGTGGAGGATCTGTGCCGACTGGACAAGATGATCGACTTGATTATCCCTCGAGGTTCATCCCAGCTTGTGAGGGACATTCAGCGAGCTGCCAAAGGCATCCCGGTGCTGGGTCACAGCGAGGGAATCTGTCATGTCTACGTTGACGCAGAAGCCAGCATTGACAAAGTCATCAAGATTGGTCAGCAAATGCAAATCTCCCCGCTGATTTATACACGTTCATGTGTACATTTCTACTGTGGTGCTAAAATAACACGGCTAATCAATTTACCAAATGTTAGTAAATTGTGGATGTTGTACTGGTAGACCAGTTCTGCCAGACGTGTGTGTGTGTGTGTGTGTGTGTGTGTGTGTGTGTGTGTGTGTGTGTTCGATTACAATCATCAGTGAACATGTCAGTAATTGACTGATATTTACCCATTACAGTCAGAGACTCCAAATGTGACTACCCAGCTGCATGTAATGCCATGGAAACTCTGCTGATTCACCGAGACATCCTGAGGACCCCGTTTTTTGACCAGATCATTGACATGCTGCGCACTGAGCGGGTAAAGCACCTAATGCATATAATAACTTTTAACTTTAATAGCTACTCAAAATCAGATCCCTCTAGTGAGTTTTTTTTTTTTGTGTGTCACTAGGTGAAGATTCATGCAGGCCCTCGGTTTGCTTCCTACCTGACATTCAGCCCATCAGAGGCCAAGTCGTTGCGGACAGAGTACGGTGACCTGGAGTGCTGTATGGAGGTGGTGGACAGCATGCACGAGGCTGTGGACCATATCCACAAGTACGGTAGCTCCCACACAGACGTAATCATCACAGAAAACGGTACGTGACTCTTGATGTTTGTGCTATTACTTTTTTTTTTTTGTAAATTCCACGGTTGAGCATTTTAAATGGCATACATACATGCATGCCGGAAAAATGCTGTCTCCCATAATTGTAGTCGCATCATATTTTACTAAACGGCACCTGTCAATCTTGTCTTGCTCCAATCTTCCTCATATAGGTGTCTCTGACATCTCTCCTCCTTACACTCATCTCCATCCCACTTTCTGCCACAGCGACTAATGAGCAGTGACACTTGTTGACAGGAGGAGTGCGCAGCCTCCCCGTGTGACTCCAATGCAGGGGACAGAGTCCATTTAAAATGTAGAGCAGATGCTAAAACACAGTTTAAAAGACTTGTCCCTGTTGTTACTCTTGGGTCATGTTTTAAACAAATTTGTCTTTCAAGTGAGCCGTCACACTGCATCTCTCTTAACTAGAGTATATAAAGGCTCAGGCCATATTGCAGGTGGACAGTGAAGACTAAGACATGTGGGAGTAAAAGGTTTTCCATAGAATAAGGACATCTTTTACTTTTTTTTGCTCAGATAAGCAGCGGCGCTCATAACATGGATAACAAGCCATTCTAAGAAAAAAAAAAAAAAAGACGTACAAAAGACTGAGGTACAAATACCTCATTAAAGGCGGAGATACAACTATGCAAAATATTTGACACTTTTCTTTAAGTCTTAAGAAAAAAACATTTAATAGCATTTTGGAGAAAGTGTGCTGTTCACGTCTCTACATTGAGGATTATTCTCAGCTGCAGTGGAGGATGCACTGCTGCCATCTAGTGACCACAGAAGGTACCTCAATGAATTCAAATGTATTGATTGTCAGCTAACCTCAAAGTTGATCACTGAGAGGATGGATGGATGGATAGATAGATAGATAGTGGGTACAGAAAGACTGGATGAATGATCTGTGAAGTCATCAAGAGAAAAATCTTTTTTTTTTTTTTTTGTCTGAAAATAAAGCCTCAGTTTATTAACTCAAACAATATTTCTATCAGAATTTAAATCTTATACCTCACATTTGTTTTACCTGATTTTAGCGTCTTTGAACGCCTCATGGATTTCTCCTGATGACATTTTGAACTTAGTCTTGGCCACTTCATCCTGATATTTTTTTGGGTGGATGTTCACAGTTCACATGATTTTTAGAGTTTGCAGCACTGGGTGTCTACTAAAATGACATGGGCAGAGGTATTTAATTCAGTTATGCAATTACAGTGGTAGCAATGAATAACTGTAATTATGTCCTCTGAACTGCAGATTTTTAAAGAAGCTTTTGCTTTTCTTCATCGCATTAATTCATTATTTCAGCTCAGTTTCTTTGGTATAACCACAATAAATAGTTGTCATTGTCACATACTTCATGTTAATGCCTGAAAGGCTCTTATATCATAGATAGAAGTTTGTGAATTAGCAGCACCAATAAGCTGCTCTTCTCTTACAGAGGACACAGCGGAGCAGTTCCTGCAGCAGCTGGACAGCGCCTGTGTTTTCTGGAACACCAGCTCACGTTTCGCTGATGGCTACCGCTTTGGACTGGGTATGTGGTGGTCTTATCACCATATCATTTGTCTTTTGTTGCCTCTTTCTGTGTGTCTCCTTTTCCCAAAAGCCTGCATATTCTTACCCATAGTCATTTGTAAGAGAGAATTGGCACGCTTCTTCGCCAAACATGTTTTGTTTACCTTTCTCGCTTTCTGTCTTTCTTTCCGCTGACTTTTGGCTTTTCTCTTTAGGAGCAGAGGTTGGTATTAGCACGGCGCGTATCCATGCGCGGGGCCCTGTGGGCCTTGAGGGGCTGCTCACCACCAAGTGGGTCCTGAGAGGCGATGGGCACACGGCAGCCGACTTCTCTGAGCACGGCACTATGAAGTACCTCCATGAAAACTTGCCTGTTGTGCAGCCTTTAGCTGGACAGAGAGACAGCAACTAGACCAGAGACTTTCACAACGCTCTCTCGGCTTTAACGTTGGTCAAAATGGTTTGCATTGCCCACCAGCAGCGTCTGTTTTAAACCTCTGCAGCACACAGCACGGAGAAAGATGCTCAACACGCCAATGGTCATTTTTATCAGTACAACCAGAAAGTTGGCCCTGCTCAGATTATGCTGTTGTTCATTGACTAAGAGTTTACAATTTTTTTAAATTCTACCTCAGCTTATGATACCTTTTTTATATATGAGTTGGGGAAGTCACCCCCATAGGCCTCTGCAGGAGGTATCATGTGGTGATCACAACACATAAATGCCTTCACAATGATATTAATATAATTGGGGACAGTGTGAGCCAGAAAGGAGTGAATTAAGAGATGCTTTCTGTAAGACAAAGTAAACACACGTCATACATGTATCAACAGAAACCAAGGTGCTTGATGTTTTTTATTTTTTATAATGCAATCTCAGGACATAATTTTCATCAGACATTAAGTCACAAGCCTCATGCTATAAGAGAAGAGATCGTGCTATATTGTCATTATGCTGGCTTTGCTTGTTTACACCGAACCAAACAAAGCCAGCATATTGCTGCCTCTGTGTGTGATTTTCAAATAACACAATATAACAGTGTTGGTATCTGTCCCGCCATGCCAGCTCTTTCACACAGATGTTGATCCATCTCTGTGACTACCTCCACTCCCGGCTTATTGCCGGAACAACAGTGCCGTGCCCCCACTCAATGTTTATCTTTTTATACAGAAGGACGAGGTGCAATAAAGGTGCACTATTGCCGCCATGAACAGGCTGTGTTAAAGTGGCTACAGAAACAGTATTTAATTTCACCCACAAAATGGCTATGAGAAAAGAAAATGTCAACACATTCTTAATCATCAGTACCAAAATTAACTTACTTTTACCCATTTTATTTTTTATCTAAAATATTTTTCATTTAATGTGATCTATTCTAGTCTGATCTTTCAGAAAAAACAAGGTTGATGCTGATTGTACTGTATCTGCTTTCTTTGTTTCATTTCAACATTTTCTTGCTGTAATTTCAGGATGAGTTTTTTGTATATCTAAATGTACAGGTATTTTTGATTAGCTGAGATGCTGGTTTTATATCACTACAAGTTGGCATTTGACAGCTGAAATGTTTACCTTTTCTAACTAACCACTTCTGGTGTGTTTTCAGACTTTTAAGTTTTCCTATATTAAAACTTAATTACAGGATTAAAATTAATAGTATCATATATGATACAGAAGTATAAATTAAATTATAAAATAAATTTACCAGTTGTGTTGTACAGCAATCCAAGTTAAAATGCACTTCAACTTGAATGCATCCATTTTATTTACTATTTTATTTATTTGATCATTGTTACAAGTTCTGCTCATTTTTTTTTTTTTTCATCATGATTTGCTGTTTTCCTGTTTGTTCCTCGTGGCGCCCAAAGCCTCTGTCAGAGCAGGAACAGTAATTGACAAGCTGCCTCCTTCGAGCTGGAGGGGAGAACGCAACTGCTTTTAAATTAAGCTCTATAACATTCCAGCCTCTGAGCTCCTATCTGATGTCTTGCAATGCACACTTAAGGATTGATTTGGGTTGTTTAATAGCAATATTGTAGAATTAAAAAAAAAAAAAATGTTGAAAAAGAATATTTGGATATTTTTCTTACTTTCTTTGATTTTTTTTTTTTTAGCAATTGAAATGTTGAGGATTTTCACACAGATGTTCATTTCTGTCCTGGCACTAGTCTTTCTACTTTCACAAAGAACACAAATTAATGGGGAAAAAAAGTCATACTGATCTGAAAAACAGATGTCTAAAAAGGGCCTTTTTAAAGTTGCCCATAGGGGAATTCACATTGCTGGAAGTGGGGCAAAGAAGATGGAAGACAATACTATAGAGGTTTAATTATCCAGCCATCAGAAATGAAAAGGGGGAGAAGGAGAACTGAGACTAATAATGGAATCACAGGCTTATGTTCTTGGTTTCTCTGTTTCTTTCCTTTTCTTTCTTTTCTATCATCTAAAGAATTCATTCTCCAAAACGCACTACTTACCCTTCAATCAGCCTCCCATCACCAAGTCCAAAGGGTTCAGAGATGAAGAGAGAGACAAAACTCGGATCTCACTCTTTTGTCCTTTTTATGTGTGAAGCGATTGAAAAAAATCATCTAAATGACTTGAGGTAGAGTAGGAACAATCCAGGGACACTGAGTATTGCGTCTTTGATGCATAGTGTTATTATAGAATTGCATTTTACAAAATCACATGCATCAAAGTTGTTTGCTACAGTAACAGTACGGTAGTTATTGCATTGCCGTATTAACACCAGTTTTCGACTTAAGTAATAAAAGGGCGCTGTGGAGTGTTTTGTTGTGAAAGAAACCTTCCATTGCCAGGTTCCTTACTCGGATGCCTCTATTTTACTTTTAAGTCGATGCTAATTTTGCATTGAAATATTATCTTGGCAATAAGCTGTAACCCTGTATGTCACATCATGCAAATTCTCAGCTTAACACTAACCAACTTAAAAAAATAATAAAAAAACCTCTCTTGGTGCTCTACTGAAAAAAAAAAAGATATATAAGTGTTACACTGATGATTCCAGTGCAGGATGACCAAACATGAAAACAGAAAATGTTTTCCTAAATTTTATTTTTTGACATGCTGTTTTTGGTCAACCCAATTCTGTCCCTGTTATGTACCAACAAGAGACCTAAGGGCAGATTTCAATGATGTTATGAGTTAAAAAAATGCAGTAGAACTCAGTAGATTATGCAACTTGACTGTGCTGAATATTTAAGCAAAGATGTTTGGAGAGTCTTCAGGTTGTTTGCTTTTCCTGTTTTTATCTGAAGTTTGAATTTCAGATAAAAACTTAAAACACACGTTCTTTAGACACTTGTTTTCGGCAGTTGTGTGAGTCTAAAGAGTTATGCGAGTCTAAAGAGCTTATTTCCTGAATTAGTTTAATATTTGAAGCCACTGCCCCTTAATGACCTTAAATTAACTTCCAGTTTGTTCATTTCCTCTCTTCTCTTATCTGTCATTGCCCCCAGACCCCAACTGATCAGTTATCATGTTGCACCCGTTGATGGTGTGTTGGCTGTTGGGTATTGTTGTCCACAGAGATATGAGGAGGATGATAAGGGCAAATCACTGGACTTGTACAGCAAAGCCGACAACCCTTTAATTGGACATTACTCAAGGCCAAAACTCATATTTCTTGTTGTTCTTGATCTTAAGAGATTCTCAAATGCACTCCCCGCTGGGCTTCAAATTTTTTTGAATCAATAATTAATGGTCAAAGTTATTTATTCATGTGTATCTTCACCAATTACGCAGTGTCTAATTAACAATTTCAATAATTGATATTTATTTCTGAAAGGGTTGAGTATCTTGGGCTGATGAAAAATGCATGAGCAGGGATATGGACTGGGTTTTGTTTTTTGTTCTGAGAGAGCTTGATGCTCGGGGCTAATACCAGGCCACTTTGACTCCAACTCTTTGAGTTGGCACTGGCCCTGTGATGTGGATCTAATATGGGCATCTTTCATGGACCCAAAGCGCTTACTGTGTACCATGTGATCTCATAAAGACTCCTACATGCCCATCCTCAGATACCCCCTTTTTTTGGTCTTTAATATTGAACTTCAAAGAATAAGCTTCTGTTTCCTTGATAATTTTTCTTTGTGTATGTGGAATGACAATATCATGGCAAACTGTAGAAACTCTTCGTCTTACTAGGACCTCAGTGGTTACATCTACATCTAACTCTGTGGCCTGATGAAACTAAAGTTCAATCACCATGCTAAAAAGAAAATTATCCCTCAGATTTATGACAAGCCCTATCCCCCTGATCTTTTGATAGTGACAGCTGTAGTCGTCAATAGAAAATTAACAAAGGCTCACTTTAGCTGACTTTAATCAAGTTTTCATTTATTGTGATTCCAGTAGGACAGGAGGTTGGGGACTAGTGAGGCAAAACCATTTTGCAATGGGACGACCAAAGCAAAAAAGATCATCACTATTTACTGTGAGCATTGCTTGAACACTGAGTTGGGGAGGAACTTTACCCAACAATGCAGAGCAACCCAACAAAACCAGAACCCAACATCAGATGCACCAAAACTCCCATCAATTAAAATGTATAATTTCAGGTTAGGACACCACATTGTTGTGACATTGAAACACTGTTGGCATTAGGATGACAAAAGGGTGGAAAGCTCAACAGTGGGCTTCAGTAAGGGTAAAAAAAACAAAACAACTGGGAATCAGTTGATCTCAGTGACACGTCTCAGAGAGCCAATGGTAGGGCTGGTGCTTCCCCACTCACTGTGCCTCCTGTACTCTCCGGGACGCAAGAAGTACTGGCGTCCCCTGTAATTAGGGTGTTCATGCAGCATCCAGTAGCCCTCCATGACGTTGACGGAGGAGATGTCACGGGTGTGGAAACGCTCGTGCAGATCTGGGCAGTCGTCCATTAGCTCCAGATTCTGGCCCCCAAAGTCAGACCGCTCAAAGATCTTCATCCTGTAGTTCCCATTATACTAGGGAAAAAATGATGAGAGAAGACGGTGATACTACCATTGAAGATGCATATTTCTTCAACTTTATAGTATAACCACAGTCGAGTAGAATAACATGGCAATTTGACATAAAATGATGGACAAACTTTTTTGCGCCATACTAAACTTTTCCTGATCCGATGACCCTGTCTATTTTTTTTCTCTTGGCACAATCTTTTTTTTTTTTTTCCTGCAGTCACAGGTCAAGCCAAAAAGAGATTTTTTAAAATAGCCACAGGTATTGGCACTGACTGGTGAAAACAGTAGGACTAGGCTTGAGAACTAAATCATCCTAAACTGGCACTTCTACAGAAAAGCCTTAGTGGGAACATTGCTGCACACAGGGTAGGGCATCAGTTAAAACTCACAGGTGGCACCATACGGCAGGAGCGGATGCAGTCATTGAAGCCTGCCCAGCGTTGGTAGTCGGGGTACTCGCCCTTGTGCAGCATATACTGGTAGCCGCCATAATTGGGCTTCTCGTAGGCCACCCAACAACCGCTCTCCACTCTTATCGAGTTACAGCGGCTGAAGTAGTTTTGCATCTCAGGACAGTCATTACTGCACTCATAGTGACGACCCTGGAAGTTCCTGTCTTCGTAGAAGATAATCTGCATATGACAGACAGTTGGACATTATTACCACAGGGCTATGAAAAAGGCAAACTAGGAAAGCTTTTGTAAAGAATAATTGTAAGTGAAGAATTAGGATATAGATCAGCTTAGGGGAGCATGAGAAATGTCCCAAATGATGTACCAGATGCAAAATATAGAATCACATGTGATATATTTTAATGGAGAAAAAGTTCAATTAGTAATTGCAGTTTTTACTGTCCTCAGTAGAGGACAAAGCATAAAAGTATTTCTGATTTTGCAGTTTCTATTTAGCAAGTTGTTTCATTTAATTCATTCAAATTTTTGACCATGATGCTTTGCCATTTCTTGCATCTTATTACATCCCTGTATATGTCCTGAATATATTGTAAACAATCCAAAGAACTACTGACCAAAACCAATTTATTATTTATCACTCAATGAAGATATTTAGCATTTTATGTGGCAAAAAAAGTAAAAATTTTTTGAGTGTGTGTTTGCAGCATTTATCAGTTCAGTATCGATCAATATATGACATCAAATATATGGGTTGCTGTTACTACGTATATTTTAAATTGCACACTTACCTTGCCCATTGTAACTGTTAAGTTCAGACCAGGCCAGATGCCGGGCTGTACCAGACCTCTTTATAGACCCTGCTGGGATCAGGGCTTTGCAAACACGAAACAAAGCTTTGTCGCATCAGCACAATACGCTCTATAGACTGCAGAACACTATAGGGCTGGTGAGCTGCGACAGTCGCTTTGTCTTTGTCAAAGCTCTGTCTGTCTATGGAAAATACTGTACAACTGCACTTTCTCAAAGGGCTACAATAAGAGTTGCAACATTTGCCTTTATTGGCATGAATACCAGAAATCTACATGCAGACTGTGAGGATAGACATGGCAGCAAAGATAATAGGTTTGGTTTGTTTCGATAGGTATTTGAGGTGATATAGATCATTAAGCAGCACTAGGCTTTGATGGGTTGAGGATGTATACTAAGCTCTGCTTGTCCAAGGAGTGTTACTGCACTTCAGACTTGTGTTCCAATTGCACGAATGTGTTGAAATAAGCACAAAGGACATTGTTGTTTGAAAATCAAACATTTAATGTTCATGAGTTGCGCATGGTTACAGTTTACATCATTGTCCTCATCCTTCTGAATGAGCCCACCATGGGGTTGTGGCAGCCCCAATCACCACAGGCCCTGTACTCTCCAGGGCGCAAGAAATACTGGCGTCCCCTGTAGTTGGGGTGCTCGTAGAAGATCCAGTAACCCTCCATGATGTTGCAGGAGTAAATGTCACGGAAGCGGAAGCGCTCATGCACGTTGGGGCAGTCATCCATGAACTCCATTGTGTGTCCCGTCATGTCGGGCCTGTTGTAGATCCTCATCTTGTAGGATCCTCTGTACTGGATGCGAAAAAAAATCAGCACATGATTATTATGCTGTTTCGGTAGTCGTGAAGCCTAGAGAGCACTTTGGAAGAGCTGTCAGTCCTCAACTGATCCTTCAACTTTTAATTCAACTGAGTACTTGTACTACTTGGTTTCTTTAACTAAGTAACTACAGATGAGAATGAGCAACAACTCTCTCGCAGCATGACAGAATTAGATTCTCCCCCCTAAACTGCCAGAAACACTCAATGTGACTAACAGAATTAGAATGAAGGCACAGAGTCTTATGGGGAGTGTATCATATTCCTTTTAAAGGCTGACTGGGTCTCCTTGTGGGCCTTGCAACAGATACTTTTATGCTATGACCTGCCTGAGTACCTGTAAATGACATCAAAAGGCCAGTGATTGACATCCATTTCTAAAGCGGCATTTGATGTACAAGGTGAGTGGTGGGGGGATGGGGGACTACCAGTCCTATCTGTCTGTTTGATTGACTTACAGGGGGGAACATCTGGCAGGAGCGGACGCAGTTGTTGAAGCCCATCCAGCAGCGGTAGTCAGGGTAATCGCCAGGACTGAGGATGTACTGGTAACCCATGTAGTAAGGCTTCTCATAGGCCACCCAGTGACCACCGCTGACACGGATGGAATTACAGCAGTTGAAGTGCCTGAAAGTGTCCATGCAGTCACTGTTGCACTCCCAGTGGCGTCCCTGGAAGTTGCGGCCTTCGTAGAAGATTATCTTGAAAAGGGGAGAGAGGCATGTATCACTCAAGTTAAGGTTAAGTTTTATATAGACTGTCTGGCTGTGATACACATGAACAGACTGCAGGGGACACTGCTCTCCCTAGAACAAGCTCAATTACTTTATCATGAGCCCTTCTGCCTACAAGCCGCTCCAGTCTTATTTTCATTTCAACTGAAACTATTACTGTTAGACTTGACTTTTCTTTAAACAACTACACATTGTAGGCTTGTCCAGTCTGAACACATTGTCAACTTTTTGTAAAATGTAAAGAGCCAGAAATTGTTGCTGTCAGACAAACATGATTAATCTGTCATATCTGGATACTATTTAATTGTTGATCTCCAGAGATATTTCCCTTTTAAACACCTATTGGTGTGTTTTTTTTTTTTTTTTCAATCCCTTAAAAATAAGTTTTCAAGAGTTAGTCAATCCATTCTATTTTTTTGTTGCTAACATTTTTACTCAAATGAGTACTTATTCTACCGCTCTTCCCCTCTGCTGCATCCTCTTTCCCTTTTACAATATTTGACACACGTTTCCAATTCATGCCACTTTCCCCTCTTTGTCAAAGCTGCTACCATATTGCATGTAAGCTCATACCTTTCCCATGGTTGCAGGGCTGTGGATGTTTGCGCACCATAGCCATAGACACACTTACAGGTCCTTTTATACTCTCCCACTGATGATGAGGCCTCTGACACATCAGGGACTACTACTCTTTACCTTTTCAGATTCCAACTACTGTTCCCTTTGTCTGACAGCCCATGGCTAACTTATCTCCTGTCTGCTAGAGTTTACCTATAGAATTGACCCCTCCCACCCCACCACCCCCTCCCCCTTCCCAAAAGCGAATTCTGTGTTTGCATGACCCTTGTTCCGCCATGACCTTGTGATGCAGCCTTTTCAAATATCACACAATGGCCCTTTAGGTATGTGGCCCCCCAACAACAAAGCCTTTAAATTGTACAGTGCGTTAGGTCATTTTTAGGGGGCTCTCTCTAAACTAGTACTTAACCAAGTCGTGTTTTTTTATTTCATGTCTTGCTCGGGTGGAAAATAGTAACATAGTTACTTTTCATTCAATCCCAGTTTAAGTGAGTGTGGACTGGTGCGTTTCCTAAGTGGTGCAGGTCACAATGTAATTGTTGTTCAATTCCTGTTAAAGGAAAGTGGTGCTGATACTTTGGACTGAGTCAAGCTTTTGTGTTGATGTAATCTACAGTGATCTGTTGTCTCTTTCTGCTTCCATAGCCTGCAGTTGTACTATGATGCCAGACGGGACTGGTTTGTTTGCAGATGTACAGACAGAACTGCTCTTTTTGTTTGTGTGTGTGTCTGCGTGTCTGCGCGTGTGTGTGTGTGTGTGTGTGTCTGCGTGTCTGCATGTGCGCATTTGTGTGCGTGTGTGTCTATGTTTGTGTGATATAAAAGGAGGGTTTGGGGCATGTGCGTGTTTGAGTCTTTGTATAAAATGATAGATGTTTGGACTTGAGTCTTTGGCTTGTAAGCATAGCCCTGAGCTGAAGGGGAAAAGGCCAGAAAGAGTTGCCGCCATGTATTGTGTTCCCAAAGCCCAGCTGATGCCAGAAAGGTCAGTCTCATCCTTTAGCCTTTCATCGGGATAAAGAGCTCATGCCCCCTCTCCACTTTGTGTGGTTTTTGCAGCTTCAACTGTGTAAAAAGGCAAATGTTTTCAGAAAGCACAATAGCCATTATGTTCCTGGCCAAAAACACTGTGGTACTATATCCGCAGCCATATGACACTGTTTCAGTGTTAAGGAACAGTGTTGATAAGCTTTTGCTCCTTTGATCATTCATCGACTTGAAACTCTCATAGGCTTCAATAGGTTTCATGTTTGAAGCTGCACTCTTTTTCTATGACATAAGTAGATCATTGATATCCTTTCATCACGCTGTGCAGCGTAATTGTGGCAGATTATCAGATGGGATGTTGTTTTGTTTTGTGAGTTTCTGGAGCAAATAGTTACTCTGGGAGGAAAGGTTTTATCGGAACATATAAGAAACAAATGTTTAGATATTTCTCATACATTAATTCATAGATTAATGATTTCTTTCATCATTCCTATTAAATGTAAAATCTTTTTTTACTCAGTCTTGATGCAAGAGGGCAGCAGAATGACAGGAGAGCCATATTTGTGTGGAAAGCACTTGTTCAGACTCTGTGATACAGTAGCAAGTGTTCACTGAGCTGAGGTGTCGCTGAGTGCGACTCTAGCAGCTCCAAGGCTGCTTCTCAGTCTGACCTCTGACCTTTGTATTGGGAGAAGCATGTAACTGAGGTGCAATACGATCTCTAAACCATGAGGGGAAAAAAAAAAAAAAAAATCTGATTGGCACTGCCGTCATTGTCATTGTTCTCATTTTCATCACTGAGGAACATCAGCTAACCCTAACTCATTAGTCGGGACCTTGGCTCTCTCCGTGCCTCTGTAGCTTCCAGAGGGGAACCTTGTTTCACAGGCTCTCAAATGATCGTCTTTAGCTGTGCTACAAGACATCTTCTCCCCACCCTGAAGGGAAACTAACATCACAGAGGCCCTTGCCTGCTTTCTCAGTTCCCCCCGGAGGAGAAGAAAGCTACCCGCTGTGGAGCATTCCACTCTTCATCTCAGAATGATGGAAGAAAAGGAAAGGAGAAGGGAAGAGTGGGGGGGGGGGCTAGATTTGCAGCTCCATTGTGTCCGAGGATCTCATTGTGCAATCTGTGTAATCGCGTGGGAGATGACGACACTATTAGCCTGCAGAATGACTGTCAGTTGGGGACCTCTGTGATTGATGTGCACCCCACAGAGATAGCAGAAACTTTGACAGATAGCAACCACAGCACTAGTTAACTTGCAACCTTTTTTTGTCTATCTGGCTTCCAAAGAAAAAAAAAAAAAAAACATTCGTGTAGCTGATACCTAATTAGAATGTGAATGTGCAATTCATTCAGTAAAACACATTTCAGGTCAGAGGAGACTTCTTTCAATTCAAAACAAATCATATTCCCTTAATCCAAACCATCGTCTCTCTGACCCCGCAATATACAATAAGTCTCACCCCAAAAATGTTGTAGGAAGAGATAGGAGAGCAGACGTGCTTGCAGTGCCTCCAATGTGCTCTTTTTCTGAACAGTCATTACAAAAACACTATGGTACTGAGGTGTAAACAAGGGGTCTATGTGAGTTTTGCTCCTGAGGACTGGCTAATCTGGTGCTGAAAATGTGGTATGATCGGAAAGCGTTCGCCAAAAAAAAAAAAAAAAAAAAAGAAGCCTCCCACGCCGGGAGTAGAATGAGGACCTCTCTTTTGCTGAGAGATCATCCTCTCCATTCTTTCTGTCAGAAAATCTCCAGGCATCCTCCCTCTCTTGTCACTGCCAGCGCACAGGCTCTATCGGGATTGCCAGACGCAGGAGCCACTATGAGCCTGTGCCAGGGCCAGGATTTACCGCGATGCGTCTGATGTGCTCCATCTTTTTTGCTGGGGGATAATTAAAAGAGGAAATGGTGTTGGAAGAACAGAGTGGAAAAAGCAGGGGGAAGGGGGGTGGGGGGGGGGGGCTTGGACCGAGCAAATGGATGCAGCTGTCAATTATGTTGAGTTGTTGATATGTTGTTTGTTTTTCTCTTCTCTGAGATTTTGTGTTGAACTGTTACCCATCAGGATTTAGTTTTAAAGTTTGTGGTAAATCTCCACTCTGTACATGTAATTGAAAAACAAAAAACTAAAAAAACATTCAGACTAATTAAGAACTACTCTTGGCAATGAAATCACCATAACGACTTTCTCTTAGTTTGAGCCTGATGACCTGCAGGTGATCATATAGGTGCGAAGCTGAAAGGAAAATCTTACTACCTCTGCACTGTACGTCTAAGAGTCATCTGTTTACAGTGAATGCAGTGCTCCTGCAGAAAACATGCTCATATCACTTGAAGATTCCTCTTAGAGCTGCCACACCAGATTACCGGCTTGTGTTTCTTCAGAATATCACAAATTTAAATCATAGATCTTCCTTTTTTTTTTGTTGTCTCAAGCACAGAAGTAACTTTGTAACAATCAAATCTTACAGGGGATTTACTTTGCGTCGTCAGTGCGAGCTTTTCTTTCAGGGAACCCGGATTGTTCAGGCGTCTCCCTTCATTCGTCTGAATCGATTTTGAAATGCTCCACCGTACAGTGTGACCCAAACCCTGTGAAAAGCAGGACAGACTCCTCTGTCTCTCAACTCACACACACGCACGCACACACACACACACACACACACACACACACACACACACACCAGGGGGAGTGATGGCTTTTAGTTGCTCTCACTCCTCATCTCCACACTCTGTTTTGACGTGGCGTGTCTCCCGTGCCCCAAAAGCTTTAAAGGTTTAAAGAGCAACTTTTCACCCTGTAATCCAGGTGCCTTTCAAACAAGTCACGCTGTTTACTGACACATGACAAAAAAGTTCAACCCCCCTCTCATCTCTCTGCTTACAAGACTGTAACTCACCTCAGAGCCTGGTAGTCATTCCTCTAGAGCGCCCTGAACAAACAGAGCCTCAGCGAGAAGGGGCCCCTTGCCTTTCACCACTCACTAAATTTGTAATCAGATGTGATGCTGTTGTTCACTTCTTCAAATTTGTCATCAAAGCAAATGTGTTCTGACAACAGCCAGTGACAAGTGCACCAGAGGAGAGGCAGCAAATCAGCTTTTTCTCACCGCATATCAATTATTGATTATGTTGCCCCCCCCACCCCCCCAACCCCCCATCCCCGCTACCCCACCTAGTAGACACCTTGTGATAATGAAATACATCAATTTAAAAAATAAATAATAAACTGGGGTCGGCTCCATTGTTGCAAAGCCTTAAGAGCTTGATTGACTGCCTGCACATTTTCCTCGTTGGCAGTCAGGCAGATCAAACGAGGGTTCCTCTTATTGCCCAAGGCCACTTGCAATTTATTTAGAGGAGCAGTGCTGCTGTCCCAGCAGGTAACATTATTGGGCAGAGACACTCAGGATAATCATAGCTTTGAGGTGCCTCTCAAATCCCACCTCTACTGGCTCCATCATGCATGTGTAAAAAATATACGCATATAATTTACAAAAACCCTCCCTTATTATACTAAATGAAGCAGTCGATAAGACTATATTAATGTCCTCACATGGAAGATGCAGCTGCTCAGTGGACGTGACCTCAGCTGCCCGAACTATGTTAGGTTTTATTGGCTGTGGCTGAATGTGTCAAAATGTGTTGGATTGTTGTTTTTTTTTATTTTATTTCAGAATGGATTGCTATATGATTTAAATTATATTTAATAATATCTCTCTAATGAAATCAATAAGAAGCTGAAGTATTTTTATCTAATAATCGACAGTATTTCATGATATGACATGAAACAATAATGTTTGCTGTAACAAATCATGTACAAATCAATACACTGTATGAGGGAATTCATAATTTGAGAGGGTAAACACATGAAAGAAGTGTGATGTCACCCAGTTACACGATAGGACAAGCCGCATTTTAAATTTTATTTATAGTCTACAGCATCTTGATGATGATATTTGAATTTCCTTTTTTTTTTTTTTTTTTTTTAAAGCCTTTCGTTTGCACCACATTAACAAAACACAGCAGATCACATGCTGGATGCTTCTTTTTCTGCCCAAACACACTCGTTTGTTCATGAAGTTTAAAATAACAGTCTTATATCACTTTCCCATAAGAGCCAGTTAAAACACATGATTGTAGTTATTAACCACTTTCATTTTTTGTGTATTTTTATATCGTCGTTTACAACTCGGCTGCAAGAAACATTTAAGTTACTAACATCTAACAGAGATTCAATTTCATCTGATTAAGAGATAATATTGTCAGCCTGACAAACATTGTTTTGATTACAGTTTGTTTTTTTTTGTGCTGCAGCTGTTAAGTCCTTAAGAATGAAGGAACATTATTTAGAAAATGCTGCGATAATTTAGACTTAGTCCTACAACAGCAGCCCCCCTTTTTGAAGGGCTGACTGTAAAATAAAAGCTATGTATTTATGTAAATTAGCTTGATTGATCTTATTATAAAGCAATTTGATGGGACTCTGCAGATAAGACAGGCTCGTTAATATTATTTGAAATAAGCCTCTTTTTTATTAGAGGCAGTGTTTTTGAAAAAGAACATTGTTTGTTTAAAATATAAACTTCTTCATCTTAATAATTCAAAGTCTGTTTCTCGCATTTTCACATATGAGATCATTCATTCAGAATTAGCCTTTTTACACATATGAAAAATGTAGTATAATTCTTTAAGAACACATAGTGAAAGCCATGAAAGAAAAAAGACACAATTATGCTAAAATGTTGATCTAAATTTAATTTAATATAGACCTTTGGTTCCTTTGAACTGCCCATAGCAGAATTTGAACTTATGGAGTAGACACAGATGTTTTATGATTTGAATGTTTAACGTGCGTCAGATTTATGATATATATATATATATATATGATATATTTTTATGAAGTTGCATTTATTGTTATCTGAAATTAATGTCTGTCTTTGCCTTACTGATATTGGATGTCACTCTAAGATTAATCAGGAAATAACATAAACTTTATGTTCAAATAAAACTCATTTCTAAACTAGAATTATACACAAGTTGAGCAGCATCTACAGTACATTTCCATTACAATAGCACATATCAGTAGCACTCAGTTTGTCTTCACAGTTTAAGCAGATATCCCAGTTAATTGGCCAGGTAGTTGCGAGCACTAGAGGGCACTAGAAGCCAAAGCATCGTCTGTCAGCAGGATGGCTGTTTTAAGTTCTTTAAACCACAGCCATATCTCTCAGCAGCTTGTATGTGTGTGTGTGTGTGTGTGTGTTTGCTTGCATGTATGCATTTGTAAGTAAGCTTGGACACGCATGTATATAGACATGAGTTAGACAATGGCACGAATTCATGTCGTACAACCGTGTGTGTGTGTGTGTGTGTGTGTCAGTGCCATAGCTCCTGTCTGTACTGAAGCCTATCAGTGCTCAGACATAGTTTTACCAAGGGAGAAGTAAAACAACAAAAAAAAAACATTCACTAACAGGCTGACATGACCTGTGTCCCAGTACACATGCTGCTTGTCCACTTGTTTGTAGAAGCAACACACATTTGCTGTACACACACACACACACACACACACACACACACACACACACACACACACACACACACTGTAGCGTTAGAGTTGTTTTTAGAAAGCTAGTTTCAAACAAACTTGGACTAGACTCACACATACACACACACACACACAAACACACAAACACACACGCACAGCATGGTCAACCAAAGTCTCAGACAGACAATGAACAGTTAGCTTTGTAGCAGTTTCAAGCCAGTGTGTGTTTTTGAACTGCAGATGTGGATGCTGACTGAAGGATCAGTGCACAAACTGCAGGACTGCAGAGATGGCAGTTCTCCCATAGGGTCTGGCACAGCCCGGGCCCTTTGTGTTGCACCCCATTTACACTGTTCATTTAGCCATGTTGAAGAGGTGGCGGTGGTCTGTGTCTGTGTGTTTATCCTGGGTGATCATTTGAAAGTACATCCTCAAGCCTGTGTGTGCACATTGTACGCCATATGCCGTTCGTTCGCTCGCAGGCAACGGTTTTTGTGGCTCCACAGTGTTTTAAAAAGATTTCATCCTGGCGCGTTCAGGACAGCAGAGCAGGAATTTAAATTGAGTTGTCCATTTTCTTGTCGGTATTGGAAGCTACACATCTTAGATTTGTGAATTCTACAGAAAAGGGCTTATCTCCGTAGCAGGCACTGGTTTTCCATTTCTACTGGGAATTAATTGCACAGCCATGAAGTGAAGGTATGCGAGATGGAATCAAGAATGTTATTAACATTCTCGCACAGTTGTTTTGTGTAGAAGGATAGGATAGTGAGATGCATAAGAGGCTTGACTTGATCTGAGTGAGGCCTCAGAGGAGCGGGAGAGAGGCGCTGCTGTCCCTGGACTGCGGCGAGCACGGGCCCTCAGCTGAGTCCCTGGAAGACCGAAAGCTCCACTCAAGGGAGTTTCAACCAAATTAAAAAACAATGATACACCAAGGGAGAATCTAATGCCAATTCCCATCATCAAGACCCACATTCTTCACTGTTTTGCTTTTAACTTTTGTTTTTTTTGTTGTTTTTTTTTCTTCTTCCCCTCTCTGTCTCTGACTCTCTCTCTCTCTCTCTCTCCTCTCTCTCTCTCTCTCTCTCTCTCTTTTCCCTCTGCACTGTTGTTTTCTAGTTTGTTTTCCACCCGTACTCCTCTGGCTGTCGCCGAGTGCTACAGCCACTTTCAAAGGCTTGGCTGTCACGCGCCGCCTTTGAGTCCCGTTTGAAATTTTAACGTACATGTTGTCAGGGTGCCGTCAGGAGTGATTGACAGGTCCGTCCCAGAGCAACACCGGGCTTGGCAGGCTGGCTGTCTTTTGTCAGAGGCAGCCGAGGAGAAGCAACAAAGGAAACGAGCAGAGGAGGAAAAAACATACATAAATAAAACAAAACTGCTCTTACCCATTTCTCAATAAAGACCAAATTAGATTAATCTTAAGGCAGAGCAAGGCAGGCAGGCAGTTGTGGAAAAAGACTTGATATTTTTTCTGGCTTTGTTCCCTGCCATTGATGGTGTGCTGCTTAGACACCCTCTCAACAGGACACCAAAGGCAGCACAGCAAGCGTTGTATAAAGAGCCAGCTGTACATATTAATGTTCATTATCACCTCCCTTCGATGCAGAGAAATTCCAAAGTACAGAGTTTGTCCTGGCCTCACCTATTTTTTTTGAAGATGGAGACGTGATGTTTGTGGCCTTGTCAGCTGCTGTGTTTTAAATAATAACCGGTGACCACTGGTGACAAAAGTCCAATTACTTTTGCAATGAGGAGTGACGTCTTCCACATTTTTAAGAGGTGAATTTGGAAGGAATTTTATTCCTGAAAATTAAGATAATTTATATTTGAGAGATTAATAGTGGTTTTGATTAACAGCAAAGACTCAACAGTGCCAGGCTCAGAGATATCTTGCTGTCAGAAGTCACTTTTCAGTCCGCTCTCTCTCAAACACAGGTCACCTTATTGGCAGAGGTATTTTAATTTCCTGTGTGGAGATAAAATTCATAGATTACTCACTGCTTTGAAAAACAATCCAAGAACTAAAATGCAAGAAAAATATTCAGGGTGATACACACAGTCTCATATCAGCTGTCAGTGTTGGGGTTGCAGGGCGCTATAGCTAGGCTCGAGGCCCGCAGCAATCACCTGGTCTGCTAAAGTGTCTTTGAGCAAGACACTGGATCCCTGCCAGCTCCAGCCTGATCTCTGACCTCCCTGCACGAAAGAGCCCGTTCTCGGAATAAAATCAAAAAATAATGAGCAGAGAGAAATGTAGGTTCCTGTGAAAGTTGTGCAGAAGTTTGTTTGAGCAGTGTAATCGAGTCGGTAATGATTGATTCAGTGGCGTACATGAAAACGAGGGCATTAACAAGTCTCACCGCTTTGAAAATCAAGGACGTGGTCGTCCCATCTCCCGTTCCTGAACGAGCGCCGTTGAGTGAGAAGGGAGATGAACAACATCAGCCACAGGAACTGGAACGCCACAATACAACTGTACACCCGGTGTCGAGCAAGCTGTTGCTGTCATTCCAGGCTGATGATTATGACATGTAATCTGTACGGGCCATCGCTTTATTGAGATGCAAGCATGATGCACAAGAGCGAAGCGGGTTGCACAAGACCTTGAAGCAATTTTACATCTAAAAGTGACCATGAGCTGAAAGGAAAGGATGGTTTACGCTGAGCTCTGTGCGGCTTACTCACAATGAAATGACCTAATAATGTACTCCCACATCTTCCTAGACATAATTCCTTTTCTTTTAGGTAATAAGTAAATGTTAGTCTGTCCTTTTGGCTCCCTGTTGCAACCCTCCAAGTAAATAATTCCTGGGAATTTGGTGTTTTTACGGATCCATCAATTTGAGCTGCTGAAAACTTGTGTCAACAACTACAGATTTGAATCAGAGGGGAAAATGTAAGCCTTGTAAAGAGCAAGGGTTTTGCTTGTGTGCAGTACCGCACATGATGGGATGAGTGACTTCCACTCACTCGCTGAAAGGTTAGGCTTTTCCTTCTGCCGGTATCTTTTTAAAAGAAAACATGTCTGCTGTTTGATAACCGCTTGACATTTGACAGTCTTTTCAGACCAATCAGACAAGTTTTTTTATTTTTTATGTTGGCCGTCTGGAGGAGCAGCAACAAGGAAAAAACATACAGTATTGTCACTTTCCTCAAGCCTTTCAAAGGCAGTCTTTCGCCACAGCTATCAACATCAGATACCGCGGGTGCTGTGCTCGATTTTTTTTTTTTCTTTCATTTGTGTTTATTTTTCTCTTTTTTTTTTTTTTTTTTTTGGTCTAACCCAGTCTGCTGAGACCTCATCGCTACCATCAGAGCTGAACTCAAGAAAAATCACTTTCCAGTGTCAAAAGTGTCAACCACCTAACCTTGCTGCAGCGTTGCCACAATGTGAACCTTCTCCTCTTCACTTCTCTGCAGTTTTCAGAAACCGACTCAGCTGGCTGCAGTGAAGCACTCTGTTTTGTTCTCTGTGGGGCATTGTCGCTATAGCTTTCTTTATAGTTTCAGAATGTGTTCTACTGTAAATTATCAACTGTATGTTATCTTGGAGGAAAAGCGAAGAGCTAAAGGGAAGCAACAAAGCCACCAGTCTCTCTGGTTACATAATTCATGTCAGCCATATTCAAATAAAATTTATCACATTGTCAATCATCGGGGAAGCAAACGTGTATGTGTGTGTATGTATGTATGTGTGTGTGTGTGTGTGTATGTGTGTGTGTGTGTGTGTGTGTGTGTGTGTGCAAGAGCATGGATAACTCTGAAGTGATAAATTAATAACGTCCTACCATGGGAGCATGTGAATGAGCATGTTTAGTCATTCTGTTTGACAACAGAAGGAAACGGCCTATTCCGTGGGGTAGAAATCAAATTTCACACTTTTCATAGATATTGTTCCCTCCTCCAAATGTTTAAAATATGGAGTCTTTCTCTGGCAGGGAAACGGCTCATGCAGTACTTTGCACTGGAGTAACTTTTGTTTGGCCATAAACCAGGAGAAAATACGCTCAAGGAGAGAAAACAGTGTGTGGTCTGAATGTCCTTGGTCTAACATGGAATTGTTTATTAAGGAAAACACTGGTTCGTGACTTACAGTTGTCCTTTCTGGACATTTGTCTTTGTTGTTCAAGGATACTGTTGATATTTCAAACAATCTTACAGTAAATCAGTTTGATCCGGCAGGCCTGATACTTATGCATGCTTTATAATTCAAACGTATTCCTCAAACGATCATGAAATGGAAAACAGTTTTTGGTCAAATCAATTCTAAAAAGTGATCTTTATTATGATTATAATCCATACACTTAACAATCACATTTCCTCATGCTATACTACGTTGTAGCAGCACATCCCACACCTGCTCTCCGGTAATCTCTGCGTCTTTATGATGCGTCTGTGGAGGAAGATCTCCGCCAATACATAGGCTTGAACATGTGAGGAGTGAATGGATGATTAAAAAAGACTGAGAGACACACAGACTTCTCCACTCGTTTTCTAGCTCTGAAGTCAGCCAGCCAGGTGTCGAGCGTTTGGGAGATATCGTTTGAAAAACTTGTGAGAGACGGAGAGAGGGAGTGACTGATTGAGACTCTTGAGCGATTATGAGCAAGAACAATATGCCACAGATAAATAAGCCCTCACATCTCAAAACTGGAAGTCTAAAATGTTGAACGCTTGAAACTCCCTTTTTTTTTCTTTTTTTTCTTTTTTAAATAAGACGAGCCTCCCTCTCATCGGCATGGAAAGCATGTGTTTTCGGCATGTGTATCGGCACAGACAGCCTACCACCATATGCACCTTCTACCTACTCCATTCTGTCCTGCGTAGCACAAGCACACCGATAGAAGCGCCGCTGCTGTCTAAACGGAGGTATGCCAAACAACTCATTCTCTTTTTCCCTTTCGTTTCCTTTTGTGTTGGGCCAATCTGACCCCTGTCTTGCACCAGGTGTGCATTTCCTTGATCCCGCTCTCCTTCAACCCTCCCCTTCATATTTACACCCCTGCCGCCCGCAATGAATGATTCACTTGGAGAGGCTCCCTTCCTCCATCAGAAAGCTTTGCAACTATACACTACAGCCCAGCCTCCATTTCTCTGATCTCACTATGTTGTGTAACGCTTGAAAAACCCTTGCGTTCTCGTACTTGTTTCTTTTTTTTCCACGCTCCCTCTCTTGCTCTTTCTCTGAGTTACATTCAGTATTGACTGTTTATGCTTTTTAATGTTGTGGAGAGGGCCCGGGGCTTGCGGATGGGGGAAAAGCGCTCTTCTTGACACACTTACGCCCCCGTAGTGAACTCTAGCTCCCAGCACTCTAGCAAGTACACAGACCTTCTTCTTTTTCCTCTCCCTCCCTTCTCTGTCTCTTTCGCTCCCTCTCTCTTTCTACAACTGGGAGCTCCTCTGAACATCAGCACCCCGTGTTGCTCCACTCCAAAGATCACCTTATGGAAGATTAAGATGCTCAAATGCTCAAGCAAAATATTTACACAATAACCCCCCTTTTGCATCAAAGCGGAGGCAGTAGAGTCGAGCGGAGTGATCTCAGGGGGGTGTTGGAGGGCGCCAGAGAGTTCAACAGTCACCTCTGAGCAGAGAAGGCCTCGGTCAAACCTGACAGGGAACAAAAGTGATCTCTCCATCTTTAGGTCCTCCATGTGTCTTCCATCTGTCAGCCCACCTTCAGATCCCCTTTTGACTCATACTCTCTCTCACACACTTACTTTACCGATCGATGGGCTGAAATCTCTCCAGCCCAGTTGTGATGAGGAATGACTACCAGAGTTGGTGCTTAATATGAACACGCAGACTTTAATAGTTATTTGTCTGCTGGTATATTTAACTCACTTTTTCTCTCATCTGGCTGCCAGAATATATTTCGTACTTCGTCAAGCAGCTTCATTTTGTGTGGGTATTCTCAGTCGGACAGTGTGGAAATAAATTGCAGCGTACGTATGCAGTGGAGCCAGACTTAGGGAGCCATATGTTGACTGCTGTAGGCAGTGCGGGTCAGCCAAGTGTCTTCAATAAGTCTCTGGACTCCTTCTGCACAGCTACGCAGCAAATAGGATCTCAATTCATCGCGAACTGTCGTCGCACGCCCGCAGCTAATACAGAGCGACAGCTAGCGGCTCGCCGAAAGGCTGGTTTCTGCTCTTTGCGTCGACGCCGATACTTGTGATGGCCATCTTAACAGTGTTTCAGTGAGCGTGGGCAGCCCGTGTATTATCACTGGATTTTCTTGCGTGTGTCCCTGCTGCTTTGATATCCGGTGATTGACTCCTCACTGGCATTTTCAAGTAAAGAAAAAAAAGAAAGAAAGAAACTTCAAGTCCTGTTCATCTTTCAAGTCTCGTTCATCTGCTTAAAGAGCATTTCATGGTCAAAAATTGTATTCAGGCGCCTCTTGTTCTAGAGGCAGCCACTAATAGAGTCGGTTTGAAGGCTGTTTGGAGTGTGTTTAATGAACACTGGTACACAGTCAGATCCGTCAGCGCTGGCTCTTTGGCGGTGACAACCAGATCCTGTAATGTCGATGTTTGGAGATAATGCTACAAATTAAACAAGCACATCTGTCCCATTGTGCCCACGAGGGAATATACGTTACAGTTCACGAAACAATGAAATACAACTCCATCCTAACATGTGACCAGATAGATAGCTATGATAAGAAACGCTAAACGGGATTCTAATGTGAAAAAAGCCAGGGTCTGTTTCTGCTCCTTCATCACAGAGCCCGGTGACAGACCAAAGAGGATGCTTTCACCGTCAGACAAAGGAAGAGAGAGGCTGAATCTGTGGTGGCTAGTGGAGGAGGGGGGACAATGCCCCCCCCCCCCCCCCCCCCTCCTCACCACCACCCCACCTCCACCCCACCCACCCTCCGTCCCCTGCACCCCTCCCTTTTCAACTAAAGGAAGACATCATTATGAGTAAATGACATGAGGCGGTTGGTTCTGTTCCACTTCTGGCCCCCCAAGGACTCTCTTGCCCCACTGTGTAGCCCGCTCCCATCCTGCTTTGCTGCTGGCCACAGGCCTTCAGAAGCCCGGGCTCGGGCTGCAACTCAAAGAGATGGACGCTCGCACATTATTGATTGGACACTCGATAAAAGGTCATGGGGGCCCTCCTCTGCTGTGGGGTCCAGCGCTGTGAGTAAGCCCCTCTCCATCCAGCCACACACACACACACAGAAACACACACACACACAGAAACACACACACACACACAAGGCACTGTCCCCTGCATCAGCCACCTGGGGGATAAGCAGAGCTTGCAAACAAGCTAATCATTCTCTCTCTGTCTCTCTCTTTTTCTCAGAGACACACACACACAACAGCTCCTGAGTGGCTAACAAATGTCAGAATGGCTTGTATGGGATTTTTAAGAAAATTATTTATTAATTGAACTGGTTAATTAGGTCCCTGAGGCTTGCACGCTAATTGAGAGCCACAGAGCTGGCGAGGCAAGAAAGCCAAAACAAAAGCGATGGCTCAAACAAATAGACAAGCGCTCGAGAACTGCTAACTCTCAGACTGAGCACACACACACACATACACACACACACACACACACACACACACACACAGTCACCCATAAATTAACGAAAAAATAAACAAACAACTGTTTACATTTTTTTTTTCTTCTTCTTGGGCTTCCCCTTTTCCTCACATAATTTTGTGACCTGCCAAATGTTCTCCTCTTCTTGATGTTCCAGCGATGGAGAGAGACGCGCAGCCACTGAAATCTGCCACATTGCACAAAGCATCTGTCTCCACACAGCACCCTGCATTCATTAAGTTTGTACCAATTAGCAGCCACAGCTTATAGCACAAACATCCATTTGTGCCTCCCACTTTGAAAAATCTTCCTAAAGTGAGTGTGTCCCTCAATATGCCCTTGTGTCACCCAACTTTATCTTCACAAAGTCTCTTTTTCTTGCATAATTAGGAGAAGAAATGAATTTCTCCTCTATCTTCTCTCAGGCTCTGTCTTTGTCCCTTTTTACATCGAGCTCGAGTGCACCTTGAGAGCGCGTGTGCTTTTGTCAAGAAATCACACCAAGGTTGTCTGAAAGACTTATGAGATGGAGTCATAGGCGGAGGTTGGTTCGGGGACCAGAACACAGAGAGAGGCACGCTGACACTTCGACAGTTACACCTGTTTCAACAATTATCCTGCTCTCTGATAAGAGCGGAGCTCCTTGGATGTGTGCTTCGTAGAGTTAACTGAAAGTTTTCATTGGTGCCAAAGTCTTGTGTATTCTAACTTCCAAGCCCCAGTTTCATAGCATTTGAAGGCTGGGTTATTGTGAAGAAAAAAAGAAAACTAGCTGATGCTGAACATTATAAATAGATCTGTACACCTTTTTGTATTTTAATTTAAAGTGCAACATAGGAACATGAGAATTTGATCTGTGGCGCAGACTTTAAAAGGAACTGGAGCTTAATTGGTAACCTCACTACAGTATTGATTTTCGATGTCAAATGATGGATGATTTAGTGACTTTCCGTGCTGACAGTGAATATCTGGATTTAATTGAGTTTTATAGGGCATATATTTCAAATTATAACAAGAAGTCGTAGATTTAATTTGGAACATATTGTTTGAATCATATTATTTCAAATCCCATATATCATTATTTATATATATATATATATATATATATATGTAATTATTTTCTTTTACCTGGGACGGGGTTTGCATGTTCCTAATGTGAAATTTGGCAAAAGCTCCACACTTTGTAATTCTAGCATGTTGCAGTCTTTCCAAAAGGTCAGTGTTTGATATCAGGGGTAATTTTGAAGGCCTTTAAAACAGTCCTCCTTAACATTCATAAGCATACATGACCCCAGCAGCTAGAGCACTATCACATTATGATTACCCGCTTAACACTATCGCGTTGTGAAAATTGCCCCCCCCCCCCCCACACCCCCACCCGCCCCCTTCTCCAAGTAAACTCTGCCTCTGACCCGCATTCCCTCACTCTGGAGGAATCGCTTGTGCTCTGTCTCGGAAGGGAGAGCCGGATGATGGGGCACCGGGGTCAGATACTATTGAGCGATGCTTCAAATAAATGTATGAATAAATTACTTGATAAATGAACAGTTGGACTGAAATCACTGGAGAAAACCTCAGATTTGAACTTCACCGTGGAGTTGTACAGAAAAAGAGAAGAAGAAAAAACAATCTGAAACTGCACTCTGGTCTCAGTTTGGAGGCTTACAATTTAAAATTCTTATCAGAAAAGCACAGTTTGGATTGATTAATGAAAAGGTCAGCTGAAATTACAAGAGCAGGTCTGAGATTGAAGCTGGGATGTGTAGTTGTGCAGAAACGGCAAAAATCCTAAAATGGTTCTCTAGTCTTAGTTTGATCAGCTGAAAATAAAATGTAGAGGAGCAATCCTGCAGCATTATTGCAGCAATGTTTTATGACCTGTACGTCATAAAATACATACAATAAGGTCAGAGTCAAGCCTTCAGTAACGTTGTCCAAGTCAGTTCTGCTCCAACAGTTCAGGCCAACAGTATGTCTGTGTCTTTTATGTAAAATTCCATGGCCTATGAATTAAATATTAATGTGGAAATATAGGTGCTGAAGTTGTGAGGACTTGTATCGCTTTTTAAAATGTAGGAGAAACCCACCTTCAAACGATCAGCTGTGGTGCCTGTGCTTTTTTTCCAGGTTTTTATGACAGGTTTTCATTCTGCAGACAGAATGAAAATGTCACGTTTTACATATCAACGACACGGCTTGCTGCGTGTGTTGATCGTGAATGTACAGTATGCTGTTGACCCGGCAGGCGCACATTGTGATGCATCATAAATCATAAGAACCGGTGGAAATTTTCACAGAACAAATAGTTAGATTCAATAAGTTGTATACCCAGTTCAAGATGCAGACAATTTGTGTAAGTTACCAGCTCACGCACCATCTCTGGCCTAATCTATATTATCGTGTTGTAAGGGAGTGAATTAATATGCATGGAGAGGCCGAGAATATTGTTTTGGAAAGGAGAAAACAGTTGTGGCAAACTGCCAGGGGCAACACGGTCCACTCTGCTGGCCAAACAATTACCATAATTTCAAAAGTGCACTATCCTATTTTGCATCATTTACAGCTGTCACTTTGTAGACGTCTTTTCTCTGTTTGTTGGGGCACCAAGTGCTCAGCTCACAGTCTGCCTGCTCCTTTCCCTCCGTGGTGTATCCAGATCTGAAAATAAATCACAATCCCTTTAATTGTTAAAATCTACTGTTAAATCAATTTAGATCCAAGGTTTTTTTTATTTTTTTTATTGTTGCCCAAATAAGACTGTTACCTCTGGGAGTTCTTTCTTTTTCTTTTTTGGCATTTCACACGTGCACATCAGCACATTTGCTGGCTTGACTGCTCAATAAAGGCTGTAGCAGAGAGTCTGTGAGCAAACCTCGCTGTAGCTGATCACAGTGGAGCCAGTAGATGCCATTATGGAAGTAGCCATCAGCAACCTGATCCTAGGCTTTTATTTATTTTTCAAACAGCTACTTTAGATAAGCACATATTCAACCCAGCTTCAGAGTCTGTATCAGGACATTTAAGACGCATGTAGTACAAATATATACGTATGAAAACATCTTAAATAATTCCAAGAAATTTCGAATATATTTCTAAATAGTCACACATCCTGGAATAGCGCTATTGGAGTGCTGCATAAAACTTATTTGTGTTTTCCCAGTCCAAATGATCTTTTAATTAGATTTTCTTAATGTAATATGGAGAGCTTTCAGATTGTATTGATCGCTGAGTCATGGATCTTTAAAACAAAATCTGCTTAAATTTCATGTTTAGATTTCAAACAAAGGCCATAAACGTCTGTGTGACGGTGGCCACAGTGTCATCTATGACTGGTGTCCACGCACAGAAGATTGAAAGGGTGTGTGCTGTGATTGTGGCTGTGCCTCATCTTTAGCTGATGAAAATCCCCTCCACACAGCAAGGCCCTGCTGTCCCAATCCCCCTCAGACTGGCACCGATCGATTGCTGGTTGTTATTGACACGACACCTGCCGAGCAGGGCTTTAAGCTATCGAAAACCGATGTGGCAGATCAAAAATGGGATGCCGGCTTTCATGTTTGTAAACAGTATCGATTTGCATAATAACCTTAAAAATTAGTTCCCCGGATTAGGCAAGGACAAACCTGTTTCAGCGTTTGTTATGATGCTTGCAGCATATGCCTAATTAGAGAAAAAAAGGCCGGGGCTGTGATCGGCTTGAAAAACAGGCTGTGATCGGCTTGACAAGTCGGTGCATCGCTGTCAACACCTTTTGGTTTGCCACTGTTAATGAAAGCCATTTTCCATTAAATAATAAAATAAAAGCACACCTCTAGACTTCTCGGCAGACAAAAGCGCTGATGCGTCACTTTTACACGGATGCAAATTATTGCTGCGTGTCACAATCATTTATTCATGAGGGGGCCTTCTATCTCTTGGCGGGTTTACCTGTGCCATGGAAGTGCACTTTCCTCTGTCGTGCCACAGTGCTGAGAGAGATGTCAGCCTCCAGGAGTGACGAGGAGACAGATGTTCTAAAGAAACAACACAAGCACCACTCGCTTCACCAGACAGGTCCAGTTTAAAAGCACTGAATTATGTATCTTAGCAGCTGACACAATCACAGAATGACTTGTCAGCGTTGAATATCTCCATTTCCTGTCTCAGACAAAACCCTGACCTTGCTCTGGCTACCAAGGAGCATTGATTAGCTGCAGATGCTGACAGATGTTCAACTAATGCCAATTATAATGACATTTACAGGGAGGTCGTTAACTGCTAGTACCATCAACTTCATGCTGGTACCTTTTAATAAAGACATTGTATTCCGGTGCCTGAAAATTAAGTCTGCAATTCTATAATTCCTGTGTATTTTAATATTTTTACAATCCAGTGCTGCAGCACACAGGCAGCACAACAAAAGATGCTGCAAGGCAAAGATGAAGGAGCCTTCCATTTCAACTCCCAGTTGTGGACATTTTTCATATAATCCATTGCAACATCATTCCTGCAGCAAGAATTCCCCAGTGAAGAATGCAAAAGATTAAAAACAAAAAAAAAAAAACACAAGTTTATGGAAAAATAAAGGGCTAGTGGTGTCTGACAAGCCTTTAAATCTAGGACAGTCATCCCAAAGAGGAATGCACATACTCATTGCAGGGACATAAAAGCGGAGTTTTAACTGTGCTACAAGGGAGATGGAGATGGTAGGCCATTAGCTGGATGCCGTTCTCATAGCCTGTGAAGACTTCTCGAGCACCCCACATGTTTGAAAAAATGTTGCACCAGTTTTTATACTAAAAGCATTCTTTTTTCTTTTTTTCTTTTCTTTTTTTTTTAGTAAGAGCCAAACATATTTATTCTGGACGCGCAGATTCACAGTGTCAAGGAAGACTTGTAGCGCCAGATCAGGGCATCTGGATAGAGGGATTTCTTGGATTTATACAGGCAATGTTTTTATCTTGTTTCTCATATTTTGTTACAGTTTTACTATTTGCTTTAAATCAAAGGTCAGCACTTATACATGTCTTTGCAAGCTAAATTCACGAGGAAACAGATGTCCATATGGATGTAGAAATGGAGAAGTCAAGTCAATTTTTATTTAGAAGGAAAGCTATAGAAAGGAATCGGCAGGTGTTAACAGTGAGAGAAGAACATGAGTGTGGACAGATCTGAAGTAAAAACAGCCAAATCAAGAACCCCATAGCAGCATTCAAAAAACCTCATGGGTGGATGTGGCAGATTACCACAACCAGAATGGTTCTCCCAGACCCACCTCAAGAAACAATACCATATGTGCAAGCTTATTTACGAAGTGCTGACACTAGGGCCCGAAAGAATTAGTATTCTGTTAGGTAAATGTTTTCCTCTGGGCTCTGTCTCTGCAACAGCTTACAGATGTTTCAGCCATGCACAGAACGCATGGCTTTTCCCCGCTACGGCATGAATGAAAAAGCATGTTGAAGGTTTTTGCCCCAGCCAAGCTCGGAGAGTGATCTACAACTTATACTCGGGTGCACTTTGCTAAGTAAAACCTTCTGCACTGGACAGGGTTTCATCTGACACAGATGCTCTTTAGTGCTGCTTCCATGGACTCCAGTGCATATTGTTTGGTGCAGGCTGGCGACTCTCCAGCGACAGATGTACTGGCAACAATGCAGTAAAAAACAGGACTTAGACTGCACTGCTCAGGGGTGTAAAAAAAAAAAAATGTTCAATGCAATTTCATAAACTTGTATTTCCCTAATTTTGTGAAAAGGATAGATGTGGTCTTTTTTCCTCACTTTCTCCTCTCTTGCTCCCTCTGTCTCTCTTACACACACACACCACTGAGGAGTCGTAAAAGCAAACGGAGCCAATCTTGTTTACAAGGAGTATTGTAGGACCAGCTGACCGCAGCGGCTGCTCAGCTCCAGCCTTGACTCCCATTTACTAGTGTAACAAACCGTCAGGGAGGGGAGGGAGGCAGGGGAAAACATTGTTATCAGCAGGCCAGATAAACCCCCTCCAGAGGTAGTGCTGATAGAGAGGCAGTCCCGCCGCTGGGCAAATAGAAAGATCCTATCTGGTCCTTGCACCGGGCCCCGGCCAATCAGCCCGGCAGAAGCACAGAGGCTTTCTCGAAACAGGGGAGATGTGTGGAGAGAGGAGACCAGAGCATCACCAGGGTCTGCTCCTCTTTTTAGGTGGAGAAGCTGGATCTCAACCATCTGCTAGAAACAGCCTGGAGGAGAGAGAGGAGAGAGGCCCCGGCCGGAGATGCAGGGCTTTGTGTTGGGTGATGCTGTTGTGGGGCAGGTTGGAGTTGAAAGAGGTCGCTTTTTCAGACAGGAAGGTTGAAGTTGTTGTTGGGTTTTGAAATCCTGTTGTTGTTGACATCTCCTGCTCCAGAGCTCCCTGTGCAGAACCAAAATGGTCTTCGTTTTAAGACTTTCCCCGGTATGTCTTATTGACAGATTCTGGACATCGACCCTATGATCAATAATAATTGCAGGTCAGCAAGATTTGATATTGATTCTTAGTATTTTTTCAAATCTCTCACTGTGAATTGACATCACCGGTGACGTGATGCTCATATGCTCATATGCAATTATAGTTATATTAAATTATTAGAAAGTATTGGAGAAGAATCTTGACCTTGACCATCAACACAACCAAAACTAATGTGACTGAAATCAGGTATAATATCAATTCCCCAGCCTCAGTCTAGGGCCTGCAGTGTTTTATCACTCCTGCAGACCTCTGTTATAATACTTTTCAAGGCAGACTTTGTACCATTTGTATTTTTGATAGAATATGGAAAACACACTTTTTGACGCATGAAATTTACTGCCCTCAAATTTACGATGTTATTCCACCGTCCTTGCTGTAATTGTCATTTTCCAACTTCTCACCGCTCGATGGAATTTTTAGCATTTTTTTTTTTTTTTTTTTTTCATTTCTGAGTAATGGCTTTTGCGGATGTCCCGATGTCTTTTAATTTACCTTAAATTTCTTTCTTTCTCTAGGCTACTGGTATCGTAACACAGCTAGAGGACACGAGATATGTCATTTTTACCTCAATTTAAACAGACCACCAGGAAATATCTCCTGGGTTTTCTGTTTTACTTTTTACTCATTAGATATTTTCTGTCTGTTATGTGTTTTTTCCAGATTAATCATATTTGTAATTTTCCATTACTCAAATTTTCATGAAAGTTTGCCAGAGCAAAGTCAGGCAATGTGTCCCTATCTCCTCATCCACTAGTGGCTTTAGCTTTCCTTTGGGTTACATACCCTGTAGGGAGCGTCAGCCTAACATACCTCACTTCCCGTCTTATCCAGTCTATGAAATACACTTAAGACCAGAGGTATTAATTACGTAGTTATTTCATCTCGTTATTGCGCTTGAGAGGATATTTTGAGAGTAACACAACCTCTTTTCTGAGGGCCTTTACCTCCCTGTGATTCATTTTAAAAGCCCTTTTCTATCATGTCATTCAGCTCTCACTGAAGTAAGCTTTGCGACGCTGTCAGAAAGGGGCACTTACTGAAGTTGCAGTGATTGTACTTGAGTAAAATATTTCTGCACTCTTTCCACCTCTATTCAGCAGTTTGATATATGGTAGTGGTGAGAGGCCAAGCCTCCCATATGACAAGCAGGAGGCACATTTCTAGAGGCAGAAAGGAGGGCTGCAGGGTGAAGAGGCTACAGCTGTCATTGCTCATCTTAATGGCATGCTGGAGTGTACACTCACACACATACACATCAACACACAGATTCTACACAAACACACACACAAACCTACAAATACGGGGTAAATGAGGAAGCTTTGGATGTATGCGAAGGCCTCGCACACACTTGCATACACATAAAACTGTGCTCTTTCACACACACACACACACACACACACACACACACACACACATACAAAATGTGCAGGAAATGAGGAGAGGAGGCTTTGGATGTACATAGAAAAAACATAAGTACTCATGCATGTGAATGCATACTCCCGCAGACATTCAGATGGAATCACATAAACACACATTCGCTGGATTTGTACACAGATGTACACGCTCTCACACAACATGAATATGTATTCCTTCACATTCAGAAGTCGAGTACACAGCCGTACACACGGATGGCACATACTGTATAGCACAGAGACGCACCTTCACACACCAAGCATTGCCTGTGACAGATGTTTGGCAGGAATATTGCCAGGAAGAAAGCTCTTTCATTTCTTTTTATTCTCTCTGTATTTTGGCATGCCTATCTCTGTACACAGTGTGGCCATGTCACCGAAGCTGTTTTTTTTTTCTCTCTCTCTCTCTCTCTATCTTCCAGTTCCTCTGTGCGCGTTTCTTTTTCCCCCCACTATGTTATCATCATGAAATTGAAGTCATTTGTGCCAAGAGAGATTAGAGGAGAATCGGGAAAGCGAGGGGGACATTAGCAAAGATATTTTTGTCAGTAATGAGCTAACTCTTTGTTATGCACTGGGCTAAGGAGGTCTAATGATGACGTTTGTACCAAGAGGAAGAAACTGAGTCTCCAGAGTCCACACACAGCCAGAAACCACAGGCTTTGGTGCAACTCTTAACTCTATTCAATTATGCAGATGAGCCCATTGGGCTAGTGCTGGCCGTCACTTTAATGATGACGTGGGTAAACAGACTATAGCTTCCTTTTCTGTCTTTAAAAGTCCCCCCCCCCCCACCCCCCCCACCTACTGCAAACCCCTTTATTTCTTATTTTGCACCCGGAAGAAAGTTAATTGTCTTAGTCATTAAAGAGGTATCAGCTGTCATGCCACTGACAAAGACATAAAGAGAAGGGAAGGCAGAGGGATGTGAAGAAGAGAGAGTTGAGAGAGGTTTATTTTTTGCCTTCCAGGCTGATGGCAAAGAATCTCCTAAGATGCAATCATGATATTTTGATGCTGCATGAGGACTGATCAACCTCTCCAGGCAAAAGCTCTTTGGAGATTTTTCCTCTGTTCTCCCCAGTGGCCACCGGGTGGCAGAAGAGCACAAGGAACACGGCGCTCTTTGAAACGGCTCGGCTTCACTCACCACAGACGGCAAAGGGGATTTTTGCCCGTGTACAAATCAACTACTAAAAACTACCCCAACAGCCCTGGAAATTGTTGTTAAACTCACAGTCAAGTGTGCAGATATGCTTCATGATAACACAACTGCAACTGTCGGCTATATATGCATGTGCATTATTATGCGAAGCCCCTTTATTCTACTTAAAAGAGCCTTTTGTAAAAAAAAAAAAAAAAAAGGTAGTTGTTGAATTGCAGTAATGAACTAAAATGCAAGCAGAATCAATTAAAACTGTTCGGTACTGTGATAATGAAAGGCATACTTAAAAGCATTTACAACAATGAATCACATTCATATAGTTGGTGTACCTATATGATTCAGTGCATGAAGGGGAGATGCAAAAGTACTTGCAACTGTAGGCACAAACACTGCGGCTTGCTGGGGTAGGTCAGGATAAAAGTGTGAATATAAGAAGCTGATTTAAAAAACAATATCAAATAGCTTTTAGGAGAACGGGCTGTTTCCATCTGAACATTTAAAGCAGAACTTCTAGCATTCATTTTTTGATTTTTGCAAATGTTTGGCATGAATAGCTCATCAATAATTTTACTTTACATTCGGATTAACACAGGGCATTACACAAGGTGATCTACTGCACAATATGCAATAAAAATGTTTTTAAAATGAAACGTATTGAGGTCCAGCCTAAATTTGGACATATTCAAATATTTTACTTTAAAATGTATTTAAAGTATGTGTACATTTATAGAATTATAGTTGTTTACATACCCAATAAAAGCCAAAACGGATGACAGTGACATTAGTGGCGTCTCAGATGTAATATAATTTTTTTTTTTTTTTGTGGCTTCTGCTCTGACAAAATGTGGTCTGTTCCCTTTCAGATAGTGTTGATATAACTTTATTCTGCAGTCATTTATTTGCGCAGCATTTTCTCTCTCTCTGTGTGTGTGTTTGTGTGTGTGTGTGTGTGTGTGTGTGTCCAGGAGTAAGAGCAAAGTAAAGAAATTGATTGAATGAGCAGATATTGCATAATAACAGGCTCTGACTGATGCATTGTCTTGATGGATCTTAACTTACAGTCTAGCCTTTAGGTGGGCACCGATCAACTGGCGTATCAAAGCGAGATTATTCAGAAAACATTTTTTTTTTTTTCTTCTGTAGTGTTTCTTTGTCTTTCTACTGATTGCACACTGGATGCCCTGAGCACTTATGACTGAAGACAAATTAACTTGGGAATGATTGTCACATCAAAGTCTCTCTCTCTCCATGCTATTCATTTAAGACTGGGCACTGAGACCAAAGTTGTGTCCTCAAAGTGGGGAAAAAAAAAAAAAAAAAAAATGTGGTTTTGGCATTGGCTCCATATTGTGCTTGTTTCAATTGTCTGCCCACTTGTATTTTTCCGGTCTGCCCAGAAGAAGTTGGGCCAGTGAATACCGACGGGCACCACGAGTTATCCCTTTGAGACGTAACTTTCTCAAGTAGCCAAAGATCAAGGCTGCATCCTCCTGGATACAGACGCCTTCTGTATGAAGGTATTGTCACTCGATGTGTTAGCGTTTGACACAAAGATTCTTGGTAGAATCAGCTCCTTGAAAAATTTCCTCATGTAGTACTTCAGTCTAGTGTCAGATCATGTACAGGGAGGACCTTTCTCTCAGATACTAGCTGCAAACTACCTCTCCTTTTGTTTTGGTCTCTTTTTTTTTGTGGACAGACTTTAAATCTTACGCTGTTCTTCGTTTGGAGTCGTAGCATCATACCTGCACCCAGATTTGCATCACGCCACTGTAGCCAAACAACAAAACAAAACCACGTTTAGGTGACATCTTCCCAATCAGAACAACACCCCCCCCCCTTTCATAAAACAACCCTCGAGGGAACAAATACTAAGTGAAAGCATGTAGGTAAGCGAGACAAACTGCACAGGAGAGACGTGGCCATTGTGAGTGTTTATTGGACGCCATCTTCTTGTGATGTGACAGGGGGTCCGAGCCTCATCTCTACACCGTGCATCTTGGCGCACTCAGCGGGAGGCTCGCGCTCCCCGTCTCCCCGGCACCACTGCCAGCCGTCTCTGCCGAGGTGGTGTGCTAATCATTTAAACAGCCCAATCAAAGGCAATGTGATGTTTCACACAAGGGAGAAAAAAGGAAGGGAGGAAAGTGATTATTAGTGTTTGGGAGAGGCAGCCAGAGTGATTGAGCTGAAGGAGACTTTGATTTTGGGGCCTCTCGTTGTTTTTCAGAATGGCATTGAGTTTAGCTGCCAGGCTTCAGGAATCTGTTGAGCTGTCAGCATGATGGTTAACTTTTTTTTTTTTTTTTTTTTTTTTTTACACACTCTAAGGAGATTCAGTCTCTAAAAATCTTATTGTAGTGAGCCAGTACCAAGTCCATTTTTCTGAAGGGAAGAAATTAGGTTTTGTCTTTTTAGGATTTTTGTGTTCCAATTTCATTTGTTTTTATCATTGTTATTGTTTTTATTTGCCTCCAGGCCAAAGACAGTCGTGGCCGCAGGCGTTATGTTTGCGGGTCGTCCGTACGCACGCCCCGTTCTCGGGAGGGCGATGTCTCAGGAACACCTTGAGGGAGTTTCCTCAAATTTGGCACAAACGTTCACTTGAACTCACTGTAACCTCACATCAGTCCCGTTCTTGTGAACTCAATATATCGGGTATGCCTTGAGGAAATTTTACTACATGTGGCACAACTGTCAACTTGGACTCAGGGATGAATTGATTTGAATCCAGTGGCCAAAGGTCAAAAGTCAAGTTCACTATGAACACTATGCAACAAATATACACTAATTATGACAACAATTTCACACAAATGCCTAATAGGATAAAATGATGAAGTGTTAACATTTTATATGCAAAAGGTCAAAGGTCAAATTCACTGTCACATCATAATGTTCAAACACTTTTCTGGCCATTATTCATTATTTAACACATTTTATTAAATTCCTTCAAAGCCTTCACTATATATATTATATAAGTCTGGAAAAACATGGATGTGAACTGCAACTTGACCGGCTGGCGGAAGCGAACAACCGCGAGGCGATGAGTCTAGTTCTGCACCTCTCGAGAAGAAAAGTCAAATTTTTGGACCAATTTGAAAGGAAAAAAAAAAAAGAAGACACTTTGAAAATCACTTCTAAGGAGTGGTGAAAATAGTTACTGTTCAGTTTGGTTTGTTGTTAAGCTACATTCAAATCACTATCTGGAACAAAAACATCCACACACTCTCTCACACACACATTCTCACAAAGCAGACACACACACACATGCAGCACAGTAGAGATGAATCACCTTGGCTTGTCAAGAGGTTGGTTAATAGACACATTTGATGTCACGCAAAGCCCGATGGTGTTGAAAGGGTTTTGTTAGTGTGTTGATATCACCTCCTGTGCGTAAAGCTCCACTTAAAACAATAAATAGCAATGAGCGCATCCAAAGCCCCTGCAGTTTAAACTATATCCCTTTGATATGGGATACCTATTACTGTTGGCTTTATCTAATGGATTGGATTCCCACACCTCATCCCTCTGGTGTTTCAAAGAACTGAAACCTTCAAATGTAATGTGTTATCAGCACATTAGCTGCTCTAGAGCCACTATCAGTGGCTAATGTTTCTGCAGGGGACGATGTAGCACAGTTTGAAAAAGCCGAGCGACCTTTGAACTCTGCTCACAGGATTCACACCGTTGGCTGCTTGTCTGACTTGTTTGTCACTCGAAATAATTACATAATATTTCTCATTATTGATTGGAAACGTGCCAGTGCCATTTCCTTGCCAGTATTCCTCTCTCGTTGTTTTCCTCCTTCCCTTGTGCATTGTTTTTGCAAACATTTCACTATAGCTCTTTATGAAACCGTGATTCCACCTGCGGGATACTTATCACCTCTGATCGGACTGACCAAATAGTGCAAAATGTTAGAGGATAAATGAACTCCCTAAACGGCAGTCTGACAAACAAACATCTTACATGTTACAACTTTCAGATGTTGTTGCTGGCTGCTCTCTGCAGATTTTCACATACTTGGTCAGTCAGTTGGAAAAGATAGGAATGCAATATTAGTCACCAGAAGCCACTCTAAAGCTGCAGCCCTGTAAAACTGTAATCAAATCCAGCTACATTACCATAATCATGCCAACTGCTTTTTTTTCCTATTTCCTGCCTATAAGCAAATTAGTCAAAACACTGATAAACACCGATGTCACAAAAAACTTTTTTCAGCAGCACATTTTGGATGACAGCAGCATGAAGAATTCACATCTGCAGTGTCTATTTCCCCGAAGAGAGTTTCCAGCAACTTTCAGCAGAAGGCATCTGGATTATCTGAGCAGCAGTAGCTTCCTTTATGGACAGCCGTGTCTCCTCTCCTCCAGCAGCTTTGATTGGTTAGACAGTCATATGTTAGCCTAGGTGTTAGCCTAACTGCATGGTTTGACAATAGTTTTGGTAACTCTCACTTTGAGGGATTTGGTTTCCTCAGCTGTTTGTTTTGCTTTTGAACTGCGTTGAGTGAACATGAGACAGCAGACTGTTGATTCAGACTAATTCCCTAATGTGATTAACTAGTTAGCTTCTTGATGTGTGTCACTCAGGTTTGGTTATTATAACAATAAATAAACAAAAAAAAATATTTACTGTGACCTCCTAATTTGTTTCTTACTAATTTTATACTGCTAATTCAAACTGATTCAAATTGACAAATTGAAATGTGACTCATGAACCTGTATTCACAGGAAATTCATAGGTTGTTTATGTGTACTAAATTGTTTGTGTCCACTGTATGAAAAATTACTAAATCTAAAAAAAACCAAAGATAAACATCAGAGCGGTATCTTAGTTGTCTGACCAATGCTTACACAAATTCGTGGTAATGTTGCAACAACCGGCTGCCACTTTTTGTAGATTAATGTAGTGAAATGTGTGCTTTACATCAAAAATCTCAGTCTGGATTGCATTTGGAGATGACATTATCCAGTAGCGTGTTGACTTATTACTCCAGATTCCAGCTGTTTTAAGTATCGGGGCCAAATCAAACAGTGGAAGCTGTTAATGACCATCTAACTCCATGTCGTCTGCTGGCTTCAAGCGCATTGAAGTACACAGCACACAGATTAAATTGTCCACCACCTGTAATTTTCCCTGGAGGGAGACACATGTTTCGTATCTTGTCTGGTTTTGTAGTGTGGTGAACCACAAATACGTTTTGTGGAGGTGGCAGAGTGGTGCTCTGTTGGATTCTGTATGTATATATCATAGAGCAGAGTCCTCTTTCTACCTCTCCTCGCGTCTATATTTCCCTCTCTGTCCCTCCTTTCTAAAATAGGAGTGGTGAACAAAAGGCCGTACATACTCCAAGTTTAGCGCCACTCGGTACTTTTGGTTAGCCTCAGTGGCTCACTGATTTACTTTGAAATGCTCCAATTAAAATAAAGGGCGAATTGTTAGTTTGCCCAACAATTTCTCTGTATTTGTTCCTTCTGTTTCATCAGAGAGAAAAATCCTCTCTTTAACGTCTTTAGGCCGTCGCAGCTAAAATTACACGTTGTGAGTCTGAATGTATGTGCTGTGTATGTTTATCCCCTTACTAGAGTTGTCATTAGGAAGTATGCAGTGCATGTGAGGTCTTGCATGATAACAGGGTTAGCTGTTGTGTTGTGCTGTGTCTGTGTGTGTGTGTGTGTGTCGCACTCTACATAGATCATGCCTGTGCTCGCTCTTGTGTGATTGTGCTTGAACGCTGCAGCGAAACGGGCGCACATCTCCAGCAGCAGCCACAAAACAGCTCCTGAAGGGGCGGTCAGGCAGCAGCTGTTTGTTTATTTAGATCTAACTTGTAATTACGTCTGCGAGAGACTGCACCACGTCGAAAAGACATATTTGGCTCCACTCGCCAGCCAATCGTCAAAGGGCGCTCTCGCTGTCCCTCTTGATTACAGCTGTGCACTGTATCCGTGCCATCCCGGCGAAGTGAGCCACCAGGAATCTCATTTGAGAGACGATTGTAAGTGACTCAACTGTTGTGAGTGCGTCGGTATGGGAAAATATTTCACATGACAGGAGAACACTTTTATTTGTCACCATTAAATGCTAAGGCTGCTAAGTTTGTGCCTCAGAAAGTAGACGACGCAGCAGAAGCAGACAGGAGGAGGTGTGACTGTAGGCTGGGCCGGCACGTAGTGCTGTTTGTGCTTACATTTGTTCTCAAAATGGCAGAACAGTCCGGTAATGGAACAATACTTTGTCCAGGTCGAGGAGGATTTTTGCTTATGACACAAACTGTATGTAAATGTCCCCCTTTTTACTAGCACGGATGCTTGCTGTGTCTCCTCATTTGGCATTCATAAGCAGTTGTGACGACCTCATCAGTTAGATGGAGCTGACTCCAAGACGGAGACGACAAAACCACAGACCTCAAAATGAGAGGAGCAGGAAGACAGAGACTCCACTTCACAGGAAGCATGAAAACTGAACCAAATTCTCCCTCTCTGTCTCTCTCTCTCTCTCTACCCCGTCTCTCTTTTCTTCCCTCTCCTTTCTTCACTCACTAGTTTAAAGTTGTCCTGGCTTTTATTTTGAGAAATATTAATTTGGTAGAAGAGTGGTGTCGTATCTCAAACACAACACAAAGAAAGAAAAAAGAGAGAGGGAGAGTTAGAAAAAGGGGGGAAAGAGGGGAGGAAGAAAAAAAAAAAGAGGCGCAATGCGTGCACATTTCTCTCGCTTGACGTTTTGCTGAAGTTTGTACGCCACTTGAGCCCGCCGTTTCCCTCACTAATGATACCAGCGGAGCCTCTCTGGGGAATGGCGTCCGTCGTGCGCCTGGCTTTCACATTTCCAGCACCAGGTATTTTGGGATACGCAAGCGGGGACTATGAGGCACATCATTCCAAGAGCTCATCTGGCTCTTTCTCTCTGTCTCCCTTTCTCTCTCTCTCTCTCTCTCTCTCTCTTGCTTCCTCTCTCCTCTCCAATCGGCTTCACTCCTCTCCTCTTTCTTCTTGTTGTTGTACTTCTGCATACGCAGACATTCTCTGTCTCACTCTAGTTCTCTCTCTTTCTTCCTTCCTCCCTCCCTTCCGTTTTCTCTCTTACTTTTTGATTTGGTAAGGATGATTTCAAGTGTGGAGGGGGAAAAAAAATGCGTGCACAGGAGAGGGAAAAAATCTTTTTATTAACTTATTCATTGTATGTGAAATCAAGAGGATTTTTCCTTTCTCCCCTCCGCTCCCTTTCCCCCTTCCTCTTGGTTAAGGCAAATGAATGTTTAAAGAGGTAATTTACTGGGCCCTGGCAGGATCCACATTGTGTATTACACAAACAGGCGGCAACAAAAGGAAATTCTAATCTAGACAGTAACACGACTGCACAGAGGATCCTCGGCGGGGGGTCCAGATGAATTATACAACAATCTGTGTTCTCCCTCGTTTAATTTAAAGGTCTGTTTTCAAGGCTATCGCCAGCTCCGACTTCAGAGGAGAGACTTGGCCTTCTGAGGTCAAGCCCATATTGACAAATATCAAGAGGCAAGAAAGGAGCGCCCAAAACGCAGATATGAATAAGTAAAGGCAAACAGATAAGCAAACATAAAGCAATAAGGGAGAGAGGAGGCGGGCAGGCGTACACACAACATCTCGTTGGCCATGAAACATGGGGGCCCAGACAAGGTTTTCCAAAGAACTGAAAGAAACATGAAAACTAAGCATGTGAAGGTGTTTCTTTTTAAATGGGAAATAATCGTTTGTTTGATGGCGCTGCGTGGCAGTCAGGGTCTCTGGGTTTTCACACAAGTATACAGTAAAGAAGGTGTTGTCACCGACAGTCTGCTGTGCTCACAGGCCTGTTGGACCTTGCCCTTGAGCTCTTGTTAGCAGAGGCACAAAGAGCGTGCATGCATAAATTTGGTGAGATGATGCTTCCAGAAATGGTCCAAGACACTTCATTATTGTTTTTTTTTTAGTTTGTTACATAATAGCTACGTTATTGTGCCAGGCACCTCGTGGTGCTTTTATTTTTAACTGGCACTGATGTGTTTTCAAATAACTCTGAATGATGCCGAAGTCTTTGAACTAAAATACTCTTGGAGGAACGGCCCCCTGCTGGACATATTTTTCCTCTCTCTTATCTCCTTTTCATCCTTCTATTCTTCCTTCCCCAGTTTCAGGAAAGAGCGTCAGGTGGTGACAGAATTGCCCGGCCACCCCGAGTCACCTCTTGTCGCCACTGATTTTTGTTCTAGTCCGTGGAAGCCACACACTGCAGCCGGCGCCTGCCCCCCTCCCAGTCCATCATACTTTGGACAATCAACAGGTCACGGCCCCCTCACCCCTCCCTGTGGCTCACCACCAGCCTGCTTCTGACAGGATGAGTTTGACCTCTGACCCCTTGAGCAGACAGCTCAATCAGCTTTTTATGGCAGCAGTCATAGCAGAGAGAGAGAGAGAGAGAGATGGCTGCCTCTTTGGAGTTTCCTTTCTCATTGTAGCCCTTCCTCAGTCACATAGCTGCTGTTAGGCTGTAATTTAATAGTCTGACATGGCAAACCACTTTGGGCATTTACACCGTCCTCGTCTATTACTCACTTCCTTTATTTTCCTGATTCACAATCAGCGTTCTTTAATAATCCGAAGCTTCTGCAGCTTTTATTTTGCCTGCTCATACCTCAAAAGTCATAACCCAGTGCTGAAGAATATGATTTGATTGAGGATGTGTTTAAAAAGAAAAAAAAAAAAAAAAGAAGAACTCTGATGCAAATTTGGCCCCTCGTTCACAGCTAGTGATGTTTGCTCCCCTACGTCCTCTGAGCTCCACCACTGATTTAACCTCCAGGGATGAGCAGCCAGTGATCACAACGCTCAGAGGAAGTTAGCGGCCTCCTCTCTCCAGAGGCCAGCACTTCCTCTTGATTTCGCCTGTTCTGTCGAGAAAGAAAAGGAAGGTAAAGATAAAGAAAAAAAAAAACCCTGCTATGCTGTGTGTGTGGGCTTCACACAACTGTAAAACTGCGTCATCAGCACAAAGATGAAACTCTTGAGTGTGTGTGTGTGTGTGTGTGTGTGTGTGTGTGTGTGTGTGTGCGTCTGTGCGTGTGTGTGCATGTGTGTATTTTAGGCAAGGTGCCTGCCCTGGAGCTAGATAATGTGAACAGAAGCAGATGGGGAAACTTAAACGCACACCCACTAGGGTATAGCAGAGCTGGCACAAAGTAAGAAGAGGTCTTAGAACATCTCCCAGCCCGAGTGGATGCCAGCACTCTTGCTAGCACTGAGACTGGATGACAAAGAGAGCGAGAAAGAGAGCGAGAAAAAGAGAATCTGTGTGTGTGTGTGTGTGTGTGTGCGCGCGCGCCTGTGTGTATTTTGTACAGTACCTCTACTTTTTGTTCTTTTTGCATATTTATTCTTTTATGAAACTGTCGGCCCTCTGTCCTTCTGTTTTGTATCTCATCTGTTGTGCTCCAGCACCAGCCATGTCTGAGTTTCTAAAACACCACCCATTATAGTCCACATCAAACACTCAGTGGATATTTGTTTAAAAAATCATTAAGAATTCAGATTTTAACAAGCATTAAATATAAACACGGGGAAAGTAGGTGCTGGCTATGTAATGAATCTGACTTTAGATAAAGGCCATCATCCATGATAGTGCACTATTCATTATAACATTATACACATTGTAAAGCTGGCCGATGCAGATAAAGCCTTCACTACAAGAAAGACAAGTGTGTGGCGTGTTTGTTTACAGTGCCATGAAATTCTGGATCAAATGAGCTTTTCAAATAGTCTCCATCAATCAAACATAGAAATGCACATCACACTTGGGCCTTGCTGGAATTCACCATCTGTCTTATCATTCTTCACAATTAATATGCAATAAAAACATTTCCTTACAGGCCTAATGAGGAATAAATGTGTCAGTGAAGAAATGCATTTAAAGGGAAATGCGTATTATATTTGCATTTATGCACAATAAAGATTTTCAAAAGCTTCAACTTTTACCACACCAGGGTTTTCTGAAAGTGTTCTGCTCCTGCTTAAAATGGCAAGAATAATTGTAGTAATTAAATGGCAAGTATTTAAGTAGTTTATATATGCAATAAAGGTGATACGTCTGAGGACATTCTCACATATTAATTACAGCTGCTGCTACATTAGTGACAAAAAAAATATTGTTGTTTTTTCCCACTTTCAAAAATACATGACATCCCCAGTCAGATTTAAAACAGACAAGGCCTAAATCACTCTCACTCTGCCTGCTCAGCAATCATGCAAGAAACAGTTGTGCCAACCCTTAGTCATGCATCACATTTTGCAAAGTATCCGAGTCACTAGGGACCAATCTGTTAGGCCCATAAATCAGCGCTGGAGCTCCACGCGAGCCAGCCGAGGCAGACCGGGGGTAAAAGGGGGCCAATGAGTCCTCCCACAATGAGATGCACATGTTGCTGCCTGGTGGGTGGGTGCCGGAGAGGTCAGAGGGGGGTGTGTAGGTTAATAATGAGGTGAACTTGATCTTCTCCAGTCCCAGAGAAGACCCGTCGCTCTTTTTCCCCCCCGAGGGGAGAAGACCATTATCTCAACAATGTAAGAAGAGGAAAGTGATGAGGGGGAGAGTGGCGGTTGTTCTGGACTGCTGGGTCAGATAATGGTCGTGAGATTGTAGATAAATGGATTATTAGTAATGGTAGTAATGATAACACTAGTAAAAGCAGTAGTTGTACTCTAAATAATTAAAAGGAGAAGCAGTAGAAAGAAGAAGAAATACAACAAACAGACTAACCTTAACAGTTTTCATTTGAAATTTTCCAATACAAGTGCTGACAGTAAAAAAAAAAAAAGAAAAAAAGAAAAAGGTTGTCTGTGCTTGAATGTAGAGTATAAGTGCATTGTGTAAAATCTGTTGTCATGCCATCACTTACCATGTCTGGACCACATGATAAGTCTTTGTGTGCCGTGCCCTGAATACAGAAATACTGAAGGTTAGTATATCGGTCCTGTTATCTATCAGACTCCTTTACATTGACCGTTGGCAATTTAAATTGAAGCAAATTAAATTCAAATGTATATTTAAACATGTTTAGTTAAAAAAAAAAGTCTATAGGCGTTATCCTCTGTGATTCCATCCTTCCTGCCAATCTCTCTGTTGTCTGCTGGGGCTCCCAGAGGCGTCTTTCTGCCGTGATCAGCGTGGTTCAATTATTAGCCAGTGGGCACAGGTGATCCTGGAGCTGAGTTGCTTCTGGGAAAGCAGGCCCTGCTCTCCTCAGGCATATTGTTCCAAAGCTTAATGGTCCTGACAAAAAAGACTTTTAACACCCTTGACCTTCAGTTTAGACTTTGGAATGACCAAAAGGGTCTCAAACTGAGGTCTCACTCACACAAAATATTTATTCTTTAATGTAAAAAAAAAAAAAAAAACATGAAATATTGAACGCTCAGTTTATTATCAAACACTTAATATCTACTGGACTTTCCATTTGGAATATAGGCTCAGCTCTTAGAATATCTGCTTCCTAAGATAAGACTGAAAATGTGCTGAGAATAAACTGGTCATATGTGAGGAGAAATACTGTTAATCAGCAAGTTCAGCAATCAGAGGGGCCCAGGGAAAATCATCCAGCGCTGTTAATCCAGTTTATGATGTGATTACTTATCACCTGTATATATAGAGAGTTTTCTTCCCCTAAAATGTTTCCACTGAAGTTACTGAAGTGAGTTTTCATGATAACTAATTCCTCTAAAATCTTAAAATGGAAGCTTGGAGTATTTACTGAGACTAACAGGATTCTGGTGGCATTTTTCCAAAAGCAGTCAAAATACTGTATGTATGGAAATGTGCTGGCGGCTAAATAGCTGTTGATAATAGATTTAAAAAAATATATATATATATTTAAGGAACTCTTTGGGGGAATTTAGCAGGGATAACATTTAGTGGTCAGTTATAGGATGTTATAGCAGATATAAGTATGTTCAAGCGCTAAAGGCACCTAGAGTTCAAAACAGCTGAACATCTGAATGCTCTGAAGTTACTGATAGCAGGGCAGCAGGAGAGAAAGAGAGAAGGAACCATATAGGCTGTTTGAAAGAAAAAAAAAAGAAGATAAAACCCAAAAGTCTGTCTTCTCTAGCAAGGTTTAAATTATAGTATATCATGACTCCGAGGGAAAGTGTGGATTTCACAATGGCATTGGAAAAAAATAACTTTTTCAGAAAAAAAAAATCACTGTGTATTATATCCATAATGTTTGATGCAAATTAAACAGACTGTAAATCTTAATCATGGATGAAGGAGCAGTGGAACGGATTGCTGCACTCTGTTGATGCAACTTAATGCCCTTCAGGTAAGGTCTGGAGACGGCCGCTGCCGTTCCAGAAGACACACATACATAAACATACCCCCCCCCCCCCCCCCCCCCCCCCCTTTACGAACGCTCAAGTTTGATTGATGAGGAAATAGATGGCAAATTGCAGTGTCCATCCTGATGGATGACATCATTTGGCCCAATGTGCTGATCATGTATGCCCCCCTTACACAGCCCCCTCCCCTCCCTTCTTTCCACCACTCCCTTTTGCTTACAATTGATCAGTGGGAGTTTTGTACACCAGCCTTGTTTGAATTTAATGCATGAGGAGGGAGAGCAGTTGACGCGGCTCTTTACTGCCCGTCCCAGTCCCTCGGCCCCCTCCCTCCTTTCCACTCCCCCATCCATCTTTATCTAGAGGGGTCCAAGCCATGACAGATCCAGTGGCACTCCTGTTTGTTTACCCTCACACACAGACAATCACTCTGTGTTAAATGGCCCTTCTGCTTTTAGATGGATTATTGTTTACACAAGTTCAATTATTGGGGGCTGGAAGGGGGAGGGAAGGGGTGGGAGGGAGGGAGGGGGGGTCTAAATGGAGAGTTATTGAAGGGGATACTAAGAAAGATGGGCAGTGATTATCAGGCCTTGATATTTTCTGTCAGTGTTTGTTCTCATCATCAAACTAGAGCAAACATTGTCAAGGCTTTCATTTCCAGCCACCGTGTTTGCCAAGGAATTTGGTAAACGCCTGTTCAAACAGTGAGTGTCAACAATGGAGACAAATATTCAAATTGATTTCGGAACTCTTGACTTTCGCCACGAGATGATGCGATGTACCTAAAATGTGTAAATAAATCTGGAGAGGCCCCTCTTGACTGGGGTGAGAGGAGCTGTCCCGTCCGTTGGCACAGGAGAGCTCTGCATGTTCCTCAATCACAATCCCTACATGTGTAAACAGCTCTGCCAGGCCTTGTTCTCCCTGAGGCTTATTTTGTGGAAGCCATCCAAGCGCCACCTCATATTCAAATGGGCTGACAGGTGAAGAAGAAGAGTCGGAGGAGATGGGGATGGGGATGGGGGGGTGGGGGGGAGATGTGGTGATTGATGGGCCAATGGCACACAGTGGCGGCTGAGTTTATGAGCCAGAGCAAATCTGAATATTGAGAATGCGGCCATCGTGTCACACTCACCATATTAAGAATTATTTGACAATGCATTATGTTGGAGATCTGTCACGTAAAAAAGATGAGCATGCCCTCCCCCGTGGTTGAAATTACAACCTGCGGTGCCGTGGAGGAGTGGCGCCCCGCTCCACTTTGTGAATTCTCTGTGGACGACTCTGACACGGGGGCCCATTGACCCGGGGTAGGGGGAGGGGGGGCGTCCCTCCTCCTCCTGCTCCTCCTCACTTACTCAGAGTTAGTGACTGCCAAAATAAATCATAAAAAAACATCAGTATGCATGGATTCCTCTGTCGTTTTGGGTCTCAGTTTTGTACAGTATCGTTGACCACAACCTTAAATTTGCATGCATTTCTTTCCACCATAAACAGGACTTCTGAACTTGAGCAAGCAGCGGAGGCATGTAGGCCTACACTTAGAGGCAAAAAATAAAATGTACACCCTGACTTCCCATGATTACACCCCCGAGCGGCTGCAAGGAAAAAAAAAAAAAAAAAACTTGTTGCGCAAGCTAGAAACTCATCGCTCTCGCTGGCTTGTCTGTTCCAGCTGATGTTTTAAAGACTTCACAGCTCTCATCCCTGACTGTGGTTTAATATTCCACGGAAATTATTTGGCCTATAAACATGCCACACCAGGTCCATCACCGGGCTATTTTACACTGTGAACGACATGGTGCTAACAAATGGCTTCCACCTGGGCCCTGCTGGATCGGGCTCGTCCTCCTTGGCTTCCTGCTGCAGCTAATCTTAGCTTTCTGAGCAGCATGTGATGGTTTTTCTGACCATAAAGGAAGCTTCATCTGGTTACAGGAGGCCTGGCTTCGCTGCTGTAAGACAAGTGATCTCTGACTACCGTGTTTGTGTGTGCAAAGAATGTGTACGTGTGTGTCTGTGCGTGTGCGTGTGTGTGTATGTGTATGTGGTTATCTCATTACAAGGTGTCAACCTGTTTTCTATTTGGACATTTTAATGAGAGAAATTAACCCTGGGGCTGTTTGTTCTTTGTCCAGTAGACGCACACATGAAAAAAACATCTCTCTGGCTTCATCACACTTTTTTTTTTTTTTTTTTTTTGATGTGTTCAGCTTGTTTTGCTGCATGAACTGAACATGACAATCAAGTGTGCGCTGTAATGACTTCAAGGTGTTAATCTGATATTCATTTAGATGTGAGCCGTGTTCCTCCAAATGGTGGAGGAAACAAATCATTGGCCCTTTAATAATAATCAATGCCTGATCCCCCTACCACCACCTCCACCAGACCCCCACACCCACCCCCACCCCCAGCCCTGCTTTCCCCGTGCATCATCTGGTGTGCTGTTTGTGTGTGTACGTGTATATGGTATGGTGTGTGGTGTTTCTAGGTGTACTCTGTGAGCCATGTTTTTTCCTCTGGGGGTCTCTTTGGCTGACCCCGTGACCCCTCTTTCTCTGAGGACAGCCAGCTAAGAACCAAGCAACATATCAAAGAGTGGGGGGGCACAGCCAGGCCACTGGGTTTCTGGCAAAATCATCTCAATAAATAAATATCACAAGACACCGCTGGAGGGAAGAGCTTTGATGTGGGGGGGTTGAGCCCCATTCTCTCTTTTCTCTCTCACTCTTTCTCAACCTCAATACAGGCGCTTCTCCTCTAGTGTCTCCACTCACCACCAAACCTTCACCGCTTGCTCTGACAAAATGGCTCATGTGTGCTCCTCTATACACATCTCAGCAGCGCCAAACGTTCAGGGGCTTGTAGTTTTCCTCTCTGAGGAGGTGAGTTGGAGAAGCACAGTCTTGTTATCAATAGATCCAGGGCGCCGGATTGGTTATGAGTAGCTGGCACCAAAAGAGTTAGAGAAAAACCTTTATTTTCTTCCACAGTGCCGAGAAGCTCAGGTGAAAAACACTTTGAAAACATATTTACCAATGTCTGTTTTAACTGTTTCCACAAGCCAAGATAAAAAAAGGATTATTGTGTAGACGTATCCTGTCAGTCATCCTTTTGATTTCTTATATTACTAACATGAGAAGTAATGGGACTTGTTTGGTTATGTCTTGATATCCACAAAGCTTGTCCACAATATATTAATCATTTTCTCTCTCATTTTCTACAAAAGCTTTATCCTCATTCAGTCTTACTTTTAATCATGTTATGATCCTTATAATTTAACTGTAATGTGCTCTTATATGTTACGAGACAGTCAGGAGCTTTGTCACTAGCGACCATTTTCACTCTTGGAAAAAGAAATAATAGTTGAAGAAAATGTCCTGATGTAAGTGTCCCAAATTTGTTCAAGGGAATTGCAACACTTTTGCTGGCTGTTGCCTCAGTCTGTCACTAGACAGAGATGTGTGTGTATGTTTTTTTTTTTTGTTTGTTTTGTTTGGGTTTTTTTTCTAGGGTGACCCTTAGGGATGAATCACAATGTCTACTTTAGAGAGGAATAAATACACACACTGGACAGTAGAAGCTATTGTGTTTTTCCTTTGCAGAATTGCCTCATGTCTGCGTCGGCAAACGCTGAACTTGAGCACTGGAAATAGCTGACTACTCTAAAACATAGCCGGTGCACTTTCAAGCAGAAAGATGTGAGACATTCTGTAATGTCAAACGCTGTCTACAGTGAGTGTCCAAACGCAGAGCTGACAGCAGCATTGTCAGGTACTTTGTGTGATCTAAAATGAATATACAGGAGTATAACAAGTGGTCTTAAGAGCTTCAGGTCAGTGCATCACTTTTTTTTCCCTCTTTTCTTTTATTTCTGTAAGGACGACTTCTCCTCAGCAAAACTCCTAACATCACCCATAATCATTTAGCAGATGAAAAAGAGAAAAAAAATGAAATGATACAGATCGTATTCAGAACTTTGTCAGTTGATCTTTCTTGAAACATGAACATCTCACTCTGAATAATTTTAAAAAGCCAAAGTAGAGCATGAACACTGAACACTGTGATTCTTTGACTAGGCAGGGCAATAATTCATTGTGATAATTTTCAACTTGGAGTGGATTTATATGATGATTGTGTGAACATAATGTGTTATCACTGTTGTCTAAACTAATGTTAAGTTAGAAACCAAATTAGGTATTGTGTACATGTGTGAGAGATTTTGCCTGATGTAAGACTGCTGCTTTAAACATTAATGTTAATATTGGGAAAAATAATCTCATTAATATCGATTTTAAACATACTGTAGTTTTCAATCAAACTAAATTGTTCCCAGTATTATATGAAAACATTATTCATCCAAGTTAATCTCTTGAGATGAAGTCATGGTGTTGGTCAACTCTATGACAACTTTTTCTTGTCATTGAACAATTCTGGTCTAATGGTGGAGCGTGAATAAAAGACAGCATGACAACACAATAAAAGCAGGTGGAGGAGGTGAGAGTGGATCGCCTGGAGGGTGAAACATAGGTACATTAAGCTCAGAAATTGGTCAATAATAATTTCCTCTCACTATTGAGAGGCGGCTGAGTGGAATGTGGTGTGTGCGTGGTCTAATACACTGAGCAGTATGGGGGTTAAACTGCGTGTCTCTCGGGAGCATGTTATTGACTGTTGACCAGCCCAAATTAATTTTCAACAAGCCTCTTCAGGGGAAGAATGGAGATGGATTATTGTTGTAAAGGGAGGGCCTCATGCGCCTTACTCCAAGGTCCACTAAGTGGATGACTGGCCTCTTAATATTCCTCCACCTTAGCTGAACTACAGCTTACTGCTTCAGTTACAGCTTCTTGTTGCGAGCCATGCACATCCACTTTAGATTTTAGCATAGAGGTATGTTGACAGAGAATAGCTTTTGTTATCTCCTCTCCTCCCAGATTCTTTTTGCAGATGACGCTGAGTGCAGTCATTATTTCCAAAGTCCCGTCCTCATATGGATTTAAATGTGCCTGTGTAGTTGATGTGCCTCGGCTGAGGGAGTCAAGCAGCTGAGTTAAACAAGAGGCCTCATTGTTAATTTGAGCATCCTGGCTTATTAGTTTGGTTTTGATCTATCGGAGGCGGCTGGGTGTCATCCCATCGCTTGTTTTCCCTCTCCCACTTTGAGTGGTACAAGTGACAAAAGGCCTCCCACACACAGTAGCTGGCGCAGTGTGATCACTGCACGCTGAGACACAGGGAGGTGTCAGCACTAATCTCCTTTAAAATGGCTCTCTTGTCTTACATCCGATGCTCACAGCATATCCTCAGCACTGTAATTGTGTCTACTCGATGAGACTTGCCGTCCCACTTTTACACCACTTTTGTTTCATACAGTGAGTGTGTGCCACTGAAGTTATGATACATTGCACTTGACTGAGGAGTTGAAAATCAGTGAAATGTTTTTACCTGCTATTCTCAGCCACATCAGTGTGTCTTGTGCTTTCTAATCTCCCATCACTAAAAGAAGTAATAAGAAGTAATATGCAGTACAAAAACACAATCTGCTCCCATTGTCAGCCTTGGGATGAAACCAACTTGTTAAGTATATACTCAGGCAAAGTGATTGAGACTGAATTTCACAGGGGCTCAGGAACACTCACTGACGACTGCTTCTTCTGCTTCTTCTTCAGGGCTGATGTTCAGCACCTTATAGGAAAAATGGAGCGGGATTTCAGGTTTTATTTTAGGGGCTACTCAAGTTTTTCTTTGGCACCTAAAAAAAAATAAGAGCAGGCTGCTAATTTTAACTGATTACAGTGATGTTTTAAAGCCAGGTCTGAGCCCAGTACATTACTACATCACACTGCAAGTTGTCACATAGCATTTTATTTATCTACTGTGGTTTCTTTCTTTGCTCCATCGCAATAGCAAGTGGTTATCTGTAAGGCTATTCATTCTGCGCATGTTTACTTTCAAGGCTTTGAGGGCGGACTACTTATGCAGCAGGTTTTGATTTTGTGCTTATAATATAATCTTATTTTAATTCAATTTACTGAACATCGTTAAATCTTGATGCTGCTTCGGTGGCCAAAGGTGTTCTGTCTCACTGGAGCTGCTTGGTTCTTTACAGGTGATTTTTCAAAAATCTCATATTTGCTCTCTCAGTGTCAGCCTCTCACGAATAACAGTGGATTGTTCAGGCAGCTGAATACACAAAATGGATCTTTGTATGTCACCTTCCCACACAGACAGTGATGTGTTATGACAAAGGATAGAGCAGGGTCAGCTCAATAGCATCGCCTCTCATGCAGGGAGAAGACTGTTAAAGAGAGGAGCATACGAGCCACTCCATTACTTCAAGATCAACAGAGGACAGAGATGCAGCCGTTTGGCGTTTGCTAAAGACGTTTGTTTCTCTGGAATTTTTTTTTTTTTTTTTGCTCCCAGTCCCTAAGCAGCGAGCAGCGGTTGCTGTGTTTCTGCAGTACTCTGTAAATATGAGGAAAGGCCCCACAGCTGAGGTAGTTTTCCCAAGGTCACAGCCTGTGATGATGAGGAGCAGAGCTGACTTGATGCATCTGGACTTCATTATAGGAGTCTGGAACATGCTTCGCTATCATTCCTGCTATCTGCTGAGGGAGATGGAAGACAGCCGCAGAATCCAACTTAGCAGGGGTTGTCTTCCATCTTTCCTCATGTTCGGGGGGTTCGCCTTCCATCTCTTTCTCATTTCCCCTTTTGTTATTCGTCTAACTTCATCTTTATCTCTCCGTCTGCCTCTGAAGTGCTGTGTGTTTATGCAAAATCCATGTTTGGCATACTTGTCGAGACTGAAGTGAAGATTGAAGTGCTCGTCAGTGCTTTAACTTCATGTCTACCTTCCTTGGATGATTTCCCCCACCCACCCCACCCCCCCCGCTACCCCCCACCCACCCCACCCCTTTCACTTTGCTGAGAAAGTTTCTTCTTCCTCTCCCATGCCTCGTTGATGCCCCGGAAAAGTCAGAGCTAAGTCAGAGCGCTCCCTGTCTCGCCCCCAGGACAGAGAGCACCTAGCCACATGCCTTGTAGGCTCGCCAGGAGCTCAGCGCCTCTGAACTGACTGATTGCCACTCAGAGAAAAAAAAAAAAAAAAACTCCCACACTGTTGCCATTCTGCCATTTGCTGCCGTGCGAGCAAACACGGAGCACATCAAAGGAGCATATTCACTTACCCCCTCTCCACACCCTCATCAATGCCCCGCTGCACTCCTCCTTCTGCCTCCGTACCCAGCCCGCCTCTCTCTTTCTCTCTCTCTCTCTCTCACTCTCTCTTTTTTTTTTTTTTTCTCGCCCATTGTAAATTTTTTGCTGATGAAATCAAACAGACTCATTTTCATTTGTGTGTCAGAAGCGGCGCACCGGACCGTGTGGCTAAGAGGAAAAATCAATGCAGCCTTAAGTGGGAGATCAAACTCAATATGTAGGTTTGGATTGAGCCATAGTGTCTTCATTACACCAAATAAACCCATCCTCCTGTCGTGTGTGTGAGTGGGAAAAGTCCACGTGAGCACATGACTGCGGAGGATGTATTTACTCGCTTTATTTTGAGATGTGTATAGAATAAAACTCTCTCTTTACGACTAAGCAATATTTATTTATCCTGAGCTGCCTTTTGTCACTTTGCCCTAAAGGTGAAGGCTTGGGTTATTGTGTTGTTACATGCCTTACCTAACATGCAATATAAGTTCCAGTCAGCACATTCAGGTGTATGAAGCATGATGCCCGTTATGAAAACAAACCACCTCAACCTTGATCATTTGCTGTCCGCACACTAAATAAACCGACGGCCTGTTAAGACCTTGCCTTTTAAAAAAGATTTTGTGATTAAAGTTAGTGAGAAGACGTGTAACACTGTCAACGTTCTACTTCATTCCTGTCCTTGTCACATCGCATCCCTGTTAGCTGTGGTGTACTGAAATGGAAAACGCAGCTCTTTCCATGCGAATGACACAAGCAACCACATTCTTGTCTTCATTTGATATGTCATTGCTGGACCTTGTACCATATCAAGAAACAACAGGGATCCATTATTGATATCTGGCAGCTAAAGTTGCATCACCTTGAGAGTTCCGAAGGTGAAAAGCAACATAGCACAACTGGGTGTTTTTTTTTATTTTTATTTCTTTATTTATTTCTGTTTCCCTCTAGTGAGATGTCACTTCAAAAACAACCCGACCAAGGAATGTTATTATGCTGAGAGAATGTCAGCCAGTTACAATAGGCTGCTTAATGAGGTAGTGTGGCAAACTTTCAGGCAGGCCATAATATGAATTATTTGTCATTGGCTCTGTGTGGGTATGTGTGTATGTGTGTGTGTGTGTGTGTGTGTGTCTTTGGAAAGGGCCCAGTGTAAAGCAGGATGAAGGCAGGCCTTGATGGAGAGATGTGGCACTAGCCTGGGGGCTCGCTCCACTGTGAGGGTAGTTAGCTCGCTGCACACCGCCATCATTAGGGACTAGGGCACTTGTGCTGGGAAGGTGACACACAAGCCTACATTCAGACAGCAGCACATACACATAACACCTGTATATATGCTGCACTTCTTCTCTACATCTCTCTTTGTCTGTCTTGACCTCACGCTTCGGTCTCAAGGTAGTTTTGCTTTATAATCACTGAGACCAGAGTCCTCACATGAGGCACTATTTTGGTTGAAGTGCAGAACTTTTCAGGCTGTAACTAAACTTTAAAAGTGCAATGATTAAGATGCTTAATGTTCTAGCACATAAAAAACAGTGTATATATTTCTGTGGAGAAGTGATAGGTTTGTTAATCAATACCAGAATCCAAACGGTGAATTTCAGAGCTTTTTGGATTTCAAAACACATTTTCAGGCTGATGTTAGCTGTGCTGAGCTTGTTGTGTAAAGAGGTCGGCTGAACCTGCATTTTCAACACATTGGGGGTAAGCGGATACAAGTTGTAAGCACAATATTATCATATTATCATCTATCATCTTTCCAATATTTGCTCTGAACATTTACCTGCTGAATGCTCTATGCACTATGAGTCTGAACTGGAACTGTAAGGTGGCGGGAAACCAAAGCAATGAGCTGAAAGATGCCATGAAGGCTCCATAGTGCTGAGGATAGCTCTAAATTTGGTGATACATTAATTACAGCTGCTTCAAGATCATGTGATCTGATTAAGACCTTGGTCTGATTTAGGGTTGCAATTTACGGATATTGTCATTATCAATTAATCTCTTGATTATTTATTTGATTTATTTAGTCTATGAAAATGTTTGCTTGTATAGGATTTCCCAGTGGCTAAGTTGATGTCTCCATTTTTGTCCAGATTGTCACAGTTGTTGTCAATTAATTTTATTCCAGTCAAGTAATAAGCTCAACAACTAGTCATTTGCCTCATTATTCTCCCATATAGCACACCATCAGTCACAGCTGTTGTTGTCACACGTGTGAGGATTCTCTAAAAGCTGCTGATTGTCTTTTTTTGGCTCATGTCGCATAATATGTGGAACACAGTAGATTATGAAATCTGTTCCTTCTTTCAGTCCTGTGTTGTTGCCCAACTGTTGCCTGTGCGCGTGACCTTTTGGTTTTTATACATCAGACATCGTGGCATTCATTTTAAAGGAGGGCTGCAGGTTTATGAGAGAGGCTTGAGCTGAAAAAAAAAAAGAAACAGCCGCTCCATGTTCTGGTCTGAATTGCTTAAATTTTCCTCTGATGGAACATCCCCGCACTCCCTGTTGCTCATTCCTCTTCTCTGTGTACTTGATCGCTGCTTTCAATGTCCCTCTTATTAGAATCTATTGTAGTGCAATACACACAATATGGCCTTAATGGATCCAAAATCTTTCTGATTAAAGATGGCCTTGTTACTGGCCCACTGCGGGATAGTCCTTTAGGGAAAGCATTGTGCATCAAATTGTACCAAATTTTCTCTTGTGTGGTAGCCCCTATTTATTTCTTAGATAAAAGCGACTCTTTCATATTGTAGGAAAGAGAAAATCTCTCAAAATACCCATCTTTCATGTGCATCATTTTGTTCTTCAAGGTTAAAGGACAATTGTTACTGAATAAAGAATGAGATGATTCTTTCACAATTAGTTTTGGAAAAGATAATGTTTAGTTTACGACTTATTCAGTGCTATTTAATAAAATTCATGAAAATAGGTGTAGACAAAGGTAATTAGCATCAAAAGCTAATGACACATGAGAAGAAGTAATCACTAACATTTCCTTTTCTGGCTCTCACAATTCTTTTACTTGTTAACTCTGTTCATCATGGATTTTTTGCATCCAACTCAATTATTTGTATTTCCAAAACACAAAGCATAAACAGCAACATATGGCAAACATATAGCAACAGATTATCCCAAATGAGATTTCCCGAACTACAACAAAAAGATGTGGAAAAAGGATGAATCCAATATCAAGAATAGAAAACTTTCTATTTAATTTGCAAAATTCATTAAAGTGAGACTCTCTTCTGCCGATCTTTAAGATGTCTTTGTGTATATTTTAGAAAATTGTCACTGAACTGATGAGAGCCAACAATGACAGCATTCTAATTTAAGCACTGTAGCACCACAGTCCTCATTTAAGTTAATGGAGATTTTGGCCTGATCCCGTCAGATTATTTTGCAGTGATTCTGACAATGTAGGCTGGACTCTTTTTCCAAAAAGATTTCCAAAAGGCCTTTTACCTACACTGTAACACATCACTGTTTGAGAATACAACACAGCAGCATATGAAACACTCAGACCTTGCTGTACTATATATTTCTTTTTTACCATCACCTCCTTTTTGGCCCTCTTCTTTCCCACCCTCTTCACCTCCACTGTTGAGTGCAAACTTGTAATAAGTATTGACGTGACCTCTGAATCCTTTAAGTCTTGTGTGTTTTTTTCCCCCTACAATCCTGCACAAAAAATCAATTGACTCCAGATCATCTTTAGACACATGACTTAAATCTTAGTCCATGAGATTTGGTCAAGAACAGCACGAACAGGGCACTGGCTCAGTATTCCAATTCCCAAACAATTACTTAAGTGCTTTTTGAACCTGTGAATTTTGGTGGACTCACAGTGGTCTTCTTCAGGGAGCAGCATACCAAAGTGCACAAGGAATGAATGGACGTTTGCTCCTCACTGATGAAGGTCACAGCAGGGCTGCAGTGCATTGGAGTTGGTTTCAATATGTTCTTTTGAACTATCTATGCAATCCAGGCTTTAAATTTTTTTTTTTTTGCTTCAAAAGCATTATGAGAACTCCTTTCACAAAAAAGCTGCGGTTTCAGACTAAAGAGCACCTTCGAAAAACACGTCTACACAGAGAAACTGAGCATAGACCCTCTATCCTCTTTTCTTTTAACTTCGTATTAAACCTAATTGGGGTGAAAAGAGGAATATCATTATAGAGGACAAAATAAATCTGTTAACATGAGGCTGTGTGAAAATGTGTGGCATTTTCATTTGCAGCAAAGGAGACTGAAGATGTTTATGCTATGCTGCAGCCATTTCTTCAGCCTCTCAGTTTTATCCTACCACTGTGATCAGGATCAGGGGTATACATCTCTCTATTTTTCTTTTTTTCTTTTCTTTTCTTTTTTAAAATAACATCCAAAACAGTATCTTTTTGTGTTTTGTTTGTTGCAACCTAGGGGACATATTTAACGTTTTTGCATTGTTTTCAGATTTGTATGCTTGCCTGCAGCAATGGCCTTCAACATTCTTCCTCCATGCCACAATGACATCAAAAAATGTCATTTCTTTACTCAGGTATACAAAGACTTTCCTCCTTCTTGAAATGTAATAGAACCGTCACGGACGCTTCCATGTTATACGTCGCTAGTCTGACGGTTTATAGTTCAAGGGTATAGCCCACACAAATGCATTAAGTGTGCACACTGTACACATTCAAAGGGAACAAAGAAGAGTCCCGCATTTGCTTGATCACAACTGAACCCATTCCCCTGCTTTCAGTTCGTCTTTGCTTGGTATTCATTGGAGGACGATCTGTACATTATGACCATGTTCAAGTACAACATGCACGCTGTATTTCAGCTACACCTCAATACTTTTTCGTTGTTTGCTTGGCTACTTTGTAGATTTAAGCAAACTTCAAATAAATAAGAAATCAATGCCGTTCTCCTCGGTGTACAGAGTGAATCCATAAAATGTTGCACTCACTCACTCGCAAGCGTGTACACACAGAGACTGTTTTCTTGCAAAGCTGTTGTTGATCCATTGAGAGCGTCACATAAGTGGAGACCAACCCAAACAACAGAGCCTGCTTTGACTGCAATGTAACGCCTGTGTGCTGTTTCTAATACACTAAATTTGTACACAAAATTCCTGACATAGCTACTGATAGAGCAGCACTGGAGGAGCAGAAATGCTTCAGTAATGTTTGACAGATGAAAGGGGAGAGAAAATGCCTCGATAACCCAACGCAAAATTAAATCATGGCTATGATGAAACATCCGACAACAGTTTTGAAGTGCTCAGTGTGTTGAGGGCCATCTTGTGTTAATGTCAGAATAGTTTGAATTCTTGAGCAAAACGGGCAAACAGTACACACAGTAATGTACAAGTCCATTTTTGTCAGCAAGAACCAGCCTTGTTTGAGTGATTTCAGCAAGTCACTGAGTCTTTACCAGCTCCAGACGTGCTGCTCTGTGCTCATCCTGAACTCTGGCCTGCACGTAGATTAAGGCAAGGGAATGGAGAATTTCCCTGAGGGGTTTAGTAAAGTGTCACCCTATTATTAATTTAGTGCCAGAGATCCATTTACATGAGACACAGGTATGACCGACTGTGGTCAGACAATGTGGGGGAAAAGGGGATTTGTCTTATTAGGGGTGTTAGAGATCAGAGCATCAATACGTTTTTTTTCTTCAGTGGTTTTCACATTTGGTTCTTTCATCTTCTCTACACATTTTGTATTGATTTGTACTCTCCACTTTTTCTAGAAATATATGCAGATTTTATAGCTCTTTGTGATACTCCAATAAATTTGTGGTGACTCAGACAGCTGTAAATACATCACAGCATGATGTAGCTGTGGTCTAGAGATGTGTCTATATACTGCATGTACTGCAGTGTGAACAAAAATCAATCCCAGGTCACATATAAATAGCACAACAAAGCCCCCAAACACAGTTGATTCAGCCTGTATGTAATCCCTTACCGTAGGTTTAATCTGTACCTGACAAAGGTACTAACCACGGTCCTCCTCTCTGTCTGCATGCATGGTCTTGTGTTGATATGTGTTTTCCTCTGTTAGGCAGCAGTTGTTGTTTCATCTTAGATGAAATCCAAACTGAGCAGAGAATTGAATAACTAGTGGTCACTGATGTTGCTTCTGAGATGCATTTTGATACTTGGTGTGAAGTGAAGCTTGTCTGTCTGATGAGAGCGGGGCACATTCTGGTCAATGCTAATAACTGGAGACAAGAGACAACACCTTATTTTGTTTTAATGACGCCAGGTATACTCTAGTGCATTATTACAATAAAAATATAGAGAAGGAAGCATAAAACATGCGCAGGAGTAAAAATTTGTCAAATGTTTTGATGCAAATATTTTCTTTGCTGTCTGTCTTTTAAAAACCAGTTAGCCATGGGTATAATTAGATACATAGAGTATTATTCCCTGTCAGCAAATGTCTCCTTAAAATAAGGAACTATTTATTCTGTTTTAGCTGATGAACAGTTTAATGTTCCCTTTAAAAATCCCACATCACTTTTGCTGTTAAATTATAGTACAGTAGATGAGTAAATGTATACAAGATTCAAGTGATCAACTAAATATAATAATTACACTCTGGAAATAACTGTAAATCTCAACTGAGCATTTTAGAAATCAAGACACTTTCACAACTCTGTTTGGAGCTTCTTACTCTCGCTACATTATTTTAAATGGGTCAATTTGAAATTAAACAGTAAATATATAAAAATTCAAAGACGTATCAACTACACTATATTTAAGCACTGTGTCCGACTGCAAACAGAGTAGTGAAAACAGTGGAATTTGTGGACAAGCCTAGAACTGAACTAAAAGATCCTATGATTTTATTTTTTCACCAAAATAGAAACGAAATGTTGTTTTCTGGAAATCAACTACAACAATGTAAAGATATGTTTGTCAGCTTAGTATGGAGGTATATTTTTTTCAATGTTATTTGTTTGAACAGATCGACAATCCATGCATAAATGTATAATATATAAATATAAAACACCTTCCACAAATGCAAAAAACTAAATTTGCAAGTATACAAACAAATTCCACAAATGAAAAGATTATCTGTGAATACATTCAATTAATTTACAAATAAATGAAAAAGACATTTGACAATTCATTTTCTGTTTCAGAAGTGAAAGAAGCATTTGGATCTAAATTCTATGCTTGTGGATTTTTATTTTACACACAGAGTTTTGAACCAAACTTTCCACCAGTCTGAAACAAAAGGCAAAAACGTCACAGTATAGTAAGGCATAAAAATATCACAGTATAGTAAGGCATGAAAAACTACGTGAAAACATCATAGTATAGATGTCATATTATGGTAAGGCATAAAAAACGACATAATATAGTAAGGTATAAAAAAACGGCATAAAAACATCATAGTATGGTAAGGCATTAAAAACATCATAATATAGTAAGGCATAAAAAGTCAGAAAAAGTCATAAAAACGACATAGTATAGTAAGGCATAAATACGCATGAAGATGTCATAGTATAATAAGGCATAAAACAACATAATATAGTAAGGCATAAAAGTCATAAAAACTACACAGTATAGTAAGGAGTAAAAAGTCATAAAAATGACATAGTATAATAAGGAATAGGACATCATAGTATAGTAAGGAGTAAAAAGTCATAAAAACATCATAATATAGTATTGCATAAAAAGTCATAAAAACGACATAGTATAGTATGGCAAAAAAAGTAATAAAAACATCATAGTATAGTAAGGCATAAAAAACTGTAAAAACATCATAGTATAATAAGGAATAGGACACCATAGAATAGTAAGGAATAAAAAGTTATAAAAATGACATAGTATAATAAGGCATAAAAAGTCATAAAAACGACATAGTATAGTAAGGCATAAAAAAGTGTAAAAACGTCATAGTATAATAAGGAATAGGACACCATAGTATAGTAAGGAATAAAAACGTGTAAAAATGTCATAGTATAATAAGGAATAGGATGTCATAGTATAGTAAAGAATAAAAACGACATAGTATAGTGTGGCAAAAAAGTCATAAAAACATCATAGCAGAGTATGGCATAAAAACTCTAAGAAACGACATAGTATAGTAAGGCATACACACGCATGAAGATGTCATAGTATAATAAGGCATTAAACAACGTAATATAGTAAGGCATAAAAGTCATAAAAACATCATAGTATAGTAAGGCATAAAAAACTGTAAAAACGTCATAGTATTATAAGGAATAGGACATCATAGTATAGTAAGGCATAAAAAGTAATAAAAACGACATAGTACAGTATTTCATAAAAAGTCATAAAAACATCATACTATAGTATGGCATAAAAAGTCAAAAAAACGACATAGTATAATAAGGCATAAAAAGTCATAAAAACGACATAGTATAGTAAGGCATAAAAAAGTGTAAAAACGTCATAGTATAATAAGGAATAGGACACCATAGTATAGTAAGGAATAAAAACGTGTAAAAATGTCATAGTATAATAAGGAATAGGATGTCATAGTATAGTAAAGAATAAAAACGGCATAGTATAGTATGGCAAAAAAAGTCATAAAAACATTATCGTATAGTAAGGCATAAAAACTCATTAAAAACATCATAGTATTATAAGGAATAGGACATCATAGTATAGTAAGGCATAAAAAGTAATAAAAACGACATAGTACAGTATTTCATAAAAAGTCATAAACCACATAGTATAGTATGGTATAAAAACTCATAAAAACGACATAGTATAGTATGGCATAAAAAGTCATAAAAACATCATACTATAGTATGGCATAAAAAGTCAAAAAAACGACATAGTATAGTATGGCATAAAAAGTCATAAAAACATCATACTATAGTATGGCATAAAAAGTCAAAAAAACGACATAGTATAGTAAGGCATACACACGCATGAAGATGTCATAGTATAATGAGGCATTAAACAACGTAATATAGTAAGGCATAAAAGTCATAAAAACGACATAGTATAGTATGGCAAAAAAAGTCATAAAAACATCATAGTATAGTAAGGCATAAAAACTTATAAAAACATCATAGTATAATAAGGAATAGGACATCATAGTAAAGTTAGGAATAAAAAGTCATAAAAACGACATAGTATGGTATAAAAAGTCACAAAAATGACATAGTATAGTAGGGCATAAAAAGTCATAAAAACGACAGTATAGTATGGCAAAAAAGTCATAAAAACAACATAGTAAAGTAAGGAATAAAAAGTCATAAAAACGGCATAGTATAGTATGGTATAAAAAGTCATCAAAATGACATAGTATAGAAAGGCATAAAACATCATAAAAACATTATCATATAGTAAAGCATAAAAACTCATAAAAACATCATAGTTTAATAAGGTAAAGGACATCATAGTATAGTAAGGAATAAAAAGTCATAAAAAAAACGACATAGTATAGTATGGCATAAAAAGTCAAAAAAAAGACATAGTATAGTAAGGCATAAACACACATGAAGATGTCATAGTATAATAAGGCATAAAACAACGTAATATAGTAAGGCATAAAAGTCATAAAAACGACATAGTATAGTATGGCAAAAAAGTCATAAAAACATCATAGTATAGTAAGGCATAAAAAACTGTAAAAACGTCATAGTATTATAAGGAATAGGACATCATAGTATAGTAAGGCATAAAAAGTAAAAAAAACGACATAGTACAGTATTTCATAAAAAGTCATAAACCACATAGTATAGAATGGTATAAAAAATTATAATAAAAACAACATAGTATAGTATGGCAAAAAAAGTCATAAAAACATCATCTTATAGTAAGGCATAAAAACTTATAAAAACATCATAGTACAATAAGGAATAGGACATCATAGTAAAGTTAGGAATAAAAAGTCATAAAAACGACATAGTCTGGTATAAAAGGTCACAAAAATGACATAGTATAGTAGGGCATAAAAAGTCATAAAAACGACATAGTATAGTATGGCAAAAAAGTCATAAAAACAACATAGTAAAGTAAGGAATAAAAAGTCATAAAAACGACATAGTATAGTAAGGCATACACACGCATGAAGATGTCATAGTATAATAAGGCATTAAACAACGTAATATAGTACGGCATAAAAGTCATAAAAACGACATAGTATAGTATGGCATAAAAACTTATAAAAACATCATAGTACAATAAGGAATAGGACATCATAGTAAAGTTAGGAATAAAAAGTCATAAAAACGACATAGTATGGTATAAAAAGTCACAAAAATGACATAGTATAGTATGGCATAAAAAGTCATAAAAACGACATAGTATAGTATGGCAAAAAAGTCATAAAAACAACATAGTAAAGTAAGGAATAAAAAGTCATAAAAACGGCATAGTATAGTATGGTATAAAAAGTCATCAAAATGACATAGTATAGAAAGGCATAAAACATCATAAAAACATTATCGTATAGTAAAGCATAAAAACTCATAAAAACATCATAGTTTAATAAGGTAAAGGACATCATAGTATAGTAAGGAATAAAAAGTCATAAAAAAAACGACATAGTATAGTATGGCATAAAAAGTAAAAAAAAAAAGACATAGTATAGAAAGGCATAAACACACATGAAGATGTCATAGTATAATAAGGCATAAAACATCGTAATATAGTAAGGCATAAAAGTCATAAAAACGACATAGTATAGTATGGCAAAAAAGTCATAAAAACATCATAGTATAGTAAGGCATAAAAAACTGTAAAAACGTCATAGTACAGTATTTCATAAAAAGTCATAAACCACATAGTATAGAATGGTATAAAAGGTCTAAATAACGACATAGTATGGTATGGTATAAAAAATTATAATAAAAACGACATAGTATAGTATGGCATAAAAAGTCATAAAAACGACATACTATAGTATGGCATAAAAAGTCAAAAAAACGACATAGTATAGTAAGGAATGAACACGCATGAAGATGTCATAGTATAATAAGGCATAAAATAACGTAATATAGTAAGGCATAGAAGTCATAAAAACGACATAGTATAGTATGGCAAAAAAAGTCATAAAAACATCATCGTATAGTAAGGCATGAAAACTGTAAAAACGTCATAGTATTATAAGGAATAGGACATCATAGTATAGTAAGGCATAAAAAGTAATAAAAACTACATAGTACAGTATTTCATAAAAAGTCATAAACCACATAGTATAGAATGGTATAAAAAATTATAATAAAAACGACATAGTATAGTATGGCATAAAAAGTCATAAAAACGACATACTATAGTATGGCATAAAAAGTCAAAAAAACGACATAGTATAGTAAGGAATGAACACGCATGAAGATGTCATAGTATAATAAGGCATAAAATAACGTAATATAGTAAGGCATAAAAGTCATAAAAACGACATAGTATAGTATGGCAAAAAAAGTCATAAAAACATCATCGTATAGTAAGGCATAAAAACTTATAAAAACATCATAGTACAATAAGGAATAGGACATCATAGTAAAGTTAGGAATAAAAAGTCATAAAAACGACATAGTATGGTATAAAAAGTCACAAAATGACATAGTATAGTAGGGCATAAAAAGTCATAAAAACGACATAGTATAGTATGGCAAAAAAAGTCATAAAAACAACATAGTAAAGTAAGGAATAAAAAGTCATAAAAACGGCATAGTATAGTATGGTATAAAAAGTCATCAAAATGACATAGTATAGAAAGGCATAAAACATCATAAAAACATTATCGTATAGTAAAGCATAAAAACTCATAAAAACATCATAGTTTAATAAGGTAAAGGACATCATAGTATAGTAAGGAATAAAAAGTCATAAAAAAAACGACATAGTATAGTATGGCATAAAAAGTCAAAAAAAAGACATAGTATAGTAAGGCATAAACACACATGAAGATGTCATAGTATAATAAGGCATAAAACATCGTAATATAGTAAGGCATAAAAGTCATAAAAACGACATAGTATAGTATGGCAAAAAAGTCATAAAAACATCATAGTATAGTAAGGCATAAAAAACTGTAAAAACGTCATAGTACAGTATTTCATAAAAAGTCATAAACCACATAGTATAGAATGGTATAAAAGGTCTAAATAACGACATAGTATAGTATGGTATAAAAAATTATAATAAAAACGACATAGTATAGTATGGCATAAAAAGTCATAAAAACATCATCGTATAGTAAGGCATGAAAACTTATAAAAACATCATAGTACAATAAGGAATAGGACATCATAGTAAAGTTAGGAATAAAAAGTCATAAAAACGACATAGTATGGTATAAAAAGTCACAAAATGACATAGTATAGTAGGGCATAAAAAGTCATAAAAACGACATAGTATAGTATGGCAAAAAAGTCATAAAAACAACATAGTAAAGTAAGGAATAAAAAGTCATAAAAACGGCATAGTATAGTATGGTATAAAAAGTCATCAAAATGACATAGTATAGAAAGGCATAAAACATCATAAAAACATTATCGTATAGTAAAGCATAAAAACTCATAAAAACATCATAGTTTAATAAGGTAAAGGACATCATAGTATAGAATGGTATAAAAGGTCTAAATAACGACATAGTATAGTATGGTATAAAAAATTATAATAAAAACGACATAGTATAGTATGGCATAAAAAGTCAAAAAAACGACATAGTATAGTAAGGCATAAACACACATGAAGATGTCATAGTATAATAAGGCATAAAACAACGTAATATAGTATGGCAAAAAAAGTCATAAAAACATCATAGTATAGTAGGGCATAAAAATGTATAAAAATGTCAGTTTAATAAGGAATAAAAAACTGTAAAAACGTCATAATATTATAAGGAATAGGACATCATAGTATAGTAAGGCATAAAAAGTAATAAAAACGACATAGTATAGCATGAAAAAAAGGTCATAAAAACATCATAGTATAGTATTGCATAAAAAATCATAAAATTGAGAGTATAGTATGGCATAAAAAGTCTAAAAAACGACATAGTATAGTATGGCATAAAAAGTCATAAAAAAGTCATAGTATAGTAAGGCATAAAAACGTGTAAAAATGTCATAGTATAATAAGGAATAGGATGTCATAGTATAGTAAAGAATAAAAAGTAATAAAAACGACATAGTATAGTATGGCAAAAAAAGTCATAAAAACATTATCGTATAGTAAGGCATAAAAAGTCATAAAAATGACACAGTATAGTAGTGCATAAAAAGTCATAAAAAAGTCATAGCATAGTATGGCAAAAAAAGTCATAAAAACATCATAGTATAGTAAGGCACAAAAATGTATAAAAATGTCAGTTTAATAAGGAATAAGTCATCATAGTACAGTAAGGAATAAAAACTCATAAAAACGACAGTATAGTATGGCATAAAAAGTCAAAAAAAAGACATAGTATAGTAAGGCATAAACACACATGAAGATGTCATAGTATAATAAGGCATAAAACAACGTAATATAGTAAGGCATAAAAGTCATAAAAATTACATAGTATAGTAAGGAATAAAAAGTCATAAAAACATCATAGTATAGTAAGGCATAAAAAAACTGTAAAAACGTCATAGTATTATAAGGAATAGGACATCATAGTATAGTAAGGCATAAAAAGTAATAAAAACGACATAGTACAGTATTTCATAAAAAGTCATGAACGACATAGTATAGTATGGTATAAAAAGTCTAAAATACGACATAGTATAGTATGGTATAAAAAGTTATAATAAAAACGACATAGTATAGTATGGCATAAAAAGTCATAAAAAAGTCATAGTATAGTATGGCATAAAAAGTCATAAAAACGTCATACTATATGGCATAAATAGTCAAAAAAATGACATAGTATAGTAAGGAATGAACACGCATGAAGATGTCATAGTATAATAAGGCATAAAATAACGTAATATAGTATGGCAAAAAAAGTCATAAAAACATCATAGTATAGCATGGCAAAAAAGTCATAAAAACATCATAGTATAGTATGGCATAAAAAGTTAAAAAAACGACATAGTATAGTAAGGAATAAAACAATGTAATATAGTATGGCAAAAAAAAGTCATAAAAACATCATAGTATAGTAAGGCACAAAAATGTATAAAAACGACATAGTATAGTAAGGCATAAACACACATGAAGATGTCATAGTATAATAAGGCATAAAAACTGTAAAAACGTCATAGTATTATAAGGAATAGGACATCATAGTATAGTAAGGCATAAAAAGTAATAAAAACGACATAGTACAGTATTTCATAAAAAGTCATGAACGACATAGTATAGTATGGTATAAAAAGTCTAAAATACAACATAGTATAGTATGGCATAAAAAGTAAAAAAAACGACATAGTATAGTAAGGAATGAACACGCATCAAGATGTCATAGTATAATAAGGCATAAAATAACGTAATATAGTATGGCAAAAAAAGTCATAAAAACATCATAGTATAGTAAGGCACAAAAATGTATAAAAATGTCAGTTTAATAAGGAATAAGTCATCATATTACAGTAAGGAATAAAAACGACATAGTATAGTATGGCATAAAAAGTAAAAAAAACACATTGTATAGTAAGGCATAAACACGCATGAAGATGTCATAATATAATAAGGCATAAAACAACGTAATATAGTAAGGCATAAAAGTCATAAAAATTACATAGTATAGTAAGGAATAAAAAGTCATATAAACGACATAGTATAGTATGGAAAAAAAGTCATAAAAGCATCATAGTATAGTATGGCATAAACACACATGAAGATGTCATAGTATAATAAGGCATAAAACAACGTAATATAGTAAGGCATAAAAGTCCTAAAAACGACATAGTATAGTAAGGCATAAAAAACTGTAAAAATGTCATAGTATTAAAAGGAATAGGACATCATAGTATAGTAAGGCATAAAAAGTAATAAAAACGACATAGTACAGTATTTCATAAAAAGTCATGAATGACATAGTATAGTATGGTATAAAAAGTCTAAAATACGACATAGTATAGTATTGTATAAACAGTTATAATAAAAACGACATAGTATAGTATGGCATAAAAAGTCATAAAAAAGTCATTGTATAGTATGGCATAAAAAGACATAAAAACATCATACTATAATATGGCATAAAAAGTCAAAAAAATGACATAGTATAGTAAGGAATGAACACGCATGAAGATGTCATGGTATAATAAGGCATAAAATAACGTAATATAGTATGGCAAAAAAAAGTCATAAAAACATCATAGTATAGCATGGCAAAAAAGTCATAAAAACATCATAGTATAGTATGGTATAAAAAATTATAATAAAAACGACATAGTATAGTATGGCAAAAAAAGTCATAAAAACATCATAGTATAGTAAGGCACAAAAATGTATAAAAATGTCAGTTTAATAAGGAATAAGTCATCATAGTACAGTAAGGAATAAAAACTCATAAAAACGACATAGTATATTATGGCATAAAAAGTCAAAAAAAAGACATAGTATAGTATGGCATAAAAAGTCATAAAAATATCATAGTATAGTATGGCATAAAAAGTCAAAAAAATGACATAGTATAGTATGGCATAAAAAGTCATAAAAAAGTCATAGTATAGTAAGGCATAAAACAACGTAATATAGTGAGGCATAAAAGTCATAAAAATTACATAGTATAGTAAGGAATAAAAAGTCATAAAAACGACATAGTATAGTATGGAAAAAAAGTCGTAAAAGCATCATAGTATATTATGGCATAAAAAGTAAAAAAAAAGACATAGTATAGTAAGGCATAAACACACATGAAGATGTCATAGTATAATAAGGCATAAAACAACGTAATATAGTAAGGCATAAAAGTCATAAAAACGACATAGTATAGTATGGCAAAAAAAAGTCATAAAAACATCATAGTATAGTAAGGCATAAAAAACTGTAAAAACGTCATAGTATTAAAAGGAATAGGACATCATAGTATAGTAAGGCATAAAAAGTAATAAAAACGACATAGTACAGTATTTAATAAAAAGTCATGAACGACATAGTATAGTATGGTATAAAAAGTCTAAAATACGACATAGTATAGTATGGCATAAAAAGTCATAAAAAAGTCACAGTATAGTATGGCATAAAAAGTAATAAAAACATCATACTATAGTATGGCATAAAAAGTCAAAAAAACGACATACTATAGTATGGCATAAAAAGTCAAAAAGACGACATAGTATAGTATGGCATAAAAAACTGTAAAAACATCATAGTATAATAAGGAATAGGACATCATAGTATAGTAAGGAATAAAAACTCATAAGAACGACATAGTATAGTAGGGCATAAAAAATCATAAAAACGACATAGTATAGTATGGCAAAAAAAGTCATAAAAATGACATAGTGTAAAGTAAGGAATAAAAAGTCATAAAAACGACATAGTATAGTATGGTATAAAAAGTCATAAAAATGACATAGTATAGTATGGCATAAAAAGTCAAAAAAACGACATAGTATAGTAAGGCATAAAACATCATAAAAACGACACAGTATAGTATGGCATAAAAATGACACAATATAATGAGGTATAAAAAACGTCATAAAAATGTCATAGCATAGTAAGGCATAAAAAATGGCATAGTGTAGTAAGGTATAAAAGACCCCATGGTATGGTTAGGCATAAGAACGTCACAGAATGGGAAGGCATAAAAAAACGTCAAGACTGTCCTATGAAAAACGAGCAGACAGGTCGTTTGTGCAGCAGCTTATCATGACCCATAGTTACGTCCTTTTCTAAGGCGAAATCTAGTGGTTGTAGTCTTCATGATAGCATCAAAGGGGAAAGTGCTGTCCCGTAGTATAAAGAGTGAAAAACGTCCACATCAGGAGGAGGTTAGGGTGGATGGATGGGTCAACAAAACACAGGAATTTGACACAGGAGATCGATGTTCGATTCCCTTGAGAAAGCAGGACTTTATTATCCATGACCATTCGTTGTCATTATTGTAACCATTTCAACAAAGATCGCCTGATGTTGAGGAAGTACTTATTTTAACCCAAAACATGATATTTTCCTAACCCTAACCCTAAACCTAACCAAGTAGTTTTAATGCCTAAACCTAACCAAGCCATTACTGTTATTATAGTAACCATGGCAATGTTCAGTATGCTGCCCTTGGTACAGTTGAGTTTTTACTATGGTAATCATGACAACCGAGGTCTGGTATGCATGCCGCTGTAGGGGCGCTAAGTCAGGAGACACTCCTATGGGGCATATTTGAGGGTAGAAACAAACGACAGACATGCTCATAAGGATTGGAGGACTTGTTGGAGAGAGAAGTATAGTAAGGTATAAAAACGTTATAAAAATGTCATAGTATAGTAAGGCATAAAAACGTAATAAAATAAAAATGCCATAGTTTAGTAAGGCATAAAAAACATCATAGTATAGAAAGGTATAAAAAGCATCATAAAAACGTCATAGGGCATAAAAAATCGTAAGAAAATTGATTCACAAATGACTGTTTGAAAGTTGTGAGTAAATAAATATTCAAAAATGTTTTTCATTTATTTGTAAATTAATTGAATGTATTCACTACGATTTTTTAGATAAGATAATTTGTTTATTTGTCGACTTTGTGTATTTGCCAATATCCTTTACAGAGATAGCCTTTGCAAATTAATTTTTTGTAGGCCTATTTGTGGAGGGTGTTTTATATTTACAAATTACACATTTACGCATGTATTGTTGATCTGTTCACACAAATAATATTGAAACAAATCTACATCCATAGCTTAGTCCCAGATAACATATCAGAGATGGTTTCTTGCTTTGTGGTTGTGCTCAGATCAGTGATGTATGCCCTCTGTTTTACAGTGCTACTGTTATTGCATTTCATCAAACTTGAAACCGTATTTACTTAAGGCATGACGATTGACTTTATTTCATTGACAAGTTTGGTGACTGTTGTGAAATGTATAGGAGAAGGTGAAGCTGAATAAGAGCTACTTGCAGCAACACTGGTGAAACATTTTGTTAGGTCGCTGCACCTGCCAATGAATTTCAGAATAAAAGGAGGACACAGGTGTGCACATACTAAGTTGCTTTTATTAATACAGAACTGCATGCTACAGAGACTGTACAGCATAAACATTTATTCATTACAAAAAAACATGGTTTTGGAACCATTTAAAATAACAGGAAAAAACAAACAAACAAAAAGATAAGAGCATAAAATAGAACAGGAACATCACAGCCGTTAAGGAAACATTCAAACTATTTATCATTAGCATCTTAATAAACCAGAGAAGAAATCGACAGATTACAGTCGCGTCATGTCAACTACAATGGCACCGAGTGGATGATTCTCTTGTAGCTTTTTTTACAGCCTCTTGCAACATCAACATGCCTATTTTTTCTATCTACCTATATGTAGTAGTGTACTTAAAAGTGGCAGTTTGTGTATTTTTTTGTATTTAATAGTTTTTTTATGAACCTCCTAATATACATAATTTGGCCCTTGTGGGTTTATACAGTATGATGTCCGTCTTTTTATTAAGTTTAAATTTTAATATTTGACAATTTGCTACCAAACACATTTGTTATAGCAACATTTATACTACATACATAGCAATCTATGTAACGTCACAGCAAAGAATGGTATCGAAATAAAAAAAAACAAAAACAAAACAAACAACAACAAAACAAAAAAAAAAAGATCCCTACAGTATGGTTAGAGGGGCAGAGAAAATTATCACAAAATTTGGCACGGAAAATCTGTACACGAATCTACAGTCTGAGAGATGTGACTGTGCAATAAAAAAGAAGGGCTTTAGACACTTTTCCAACTACTGAAGACACGGTACCCACTGTCTCTTGTTTCAAGTTTTCTTTTCTTCTTTTTGTAAAATGGCTTATAGACGCATTTCTTGAAATGAAGTTGTGCATACTTCTGTTCATGAGATCTACACAGTACACTGAGTGGAATCCAGGTTTTCAGCGAGGAAAGAAATCAATAACAAAAGATTTGCCTTTTAAAACCTCCTTGTAAAAATGGATCATTCATATATAAGTCGCTTACCTTAAGAAAAAATATTTGTACAATGTATTAAGAAAAAAAAAAGTCAAAAAGAGACACATACAAGATACAACAAGCAATCTCTAAAGCAATAAATACTACTGGTCCTAGCGTTGTGACATTTTGAATTTAATAACCCGCATCCCTCCCACCCCGACCTCCCCTCAAGCCCACCCAACTTGCCTGACTCCACCCCAAAGGTAAACAACAAAGAAAAAAAGACAACGCAGTGGAAGAATGCATATTTAACACAGTAATCCCCCCCCTCCCCATTATTCTGTACATTTAAACAAGAACAAGTAACATCACAATTAAAGTTGTTCCTCAGAGAGGTGTCACCGCTAGCCTCATGCCCTCCTAGAGTTTGAACAGATGTCAAATGATTGGTTCGCAAGCTCGTATTTAATACAAATAAAGAAGGAGAACCAACTCTTTCAAGAAAAGGGCTCATTGAATAATCTAGCCTACCTTTTTATATCCGTCTTTTAAACATTTTGAAGTTGAACTAGATAATTTTTCTGTTTGCACTGTTTAACACTACAAAAAAGACAAAAACAAAATTCATAAAAATTTTGGCAGATTCACAAAGCTATACTACAGCTCATTGTATCATTTCTTTATAATAATTAGATTTTTTGATAATGATGGGTCAAATATTGACCAATGAACCTTAATAAAACAAAAACTAAAATTTCAAAGCCTTATGGCACAGGAACATAAAGAGAAAAGAACTGACGGCAAGTGAAATATAGCATAGAGAGGGCCTAGAAAGGTGTGTGTGTGCAGAGCTAGAAAAGAGGAGAAGAAGAATAGGGTAGACTATTCTATAGACTTGGTCACTAGCGACAGAGGCTGAGGGGCTGTGGAGGGGAGGAGCGAGTGGGAATGACACAGCGATGCCGAGGGCCGGGCCATTGAGGACGCCACAGAGGAGCCCGGCTGCCGCGAGGACGAGACGTCACCGTGCTCCAGGGCTCCGTTGTGGGAGGGGGCGCCCGACGTTTTGCTAGCTGCAGCAGAGTTTTCCAGCTGAACCAAAGATGGCGGTGGAGGCCCAGCCAGGAGGTGCGGGTGGTGGAGTGGCTGGTGGGCCGGTTTCATAGTCAGTGAGAGAGGTTGCATTTGTTCAGTCTGAGGTTTGGACTCTTTTGAGGAGGGGGAGGGAACCACTGAGGAGGGGGAGGATGGGGGGGAGTCTAGTAAGCTTCCGTCCGTAGAGGGAGGACTGGCACAGCTGCCTTCACCTTGGATGTAGCGAATGCACTTTTTTTTTCTCCTGAGGGACAAGGCAAGAGAAAGAGAACGTCTTTTAACATCACATCTTCAGACTGCATCGCCTCTTAGCACTGTTGCTGACTTAAATGCACCTCTGCCTTTTAAATTAAGCACACGAAACTGGTTTTACACAGCAGATAGTATTTTGCAGTGGTGCTTTTAAGCAGCTTTATAAACCTCGTGCTAAGAAGAAAGGTGGCACAAATGACAGTTTCCAAACATTTAAATCATCAGACAGGACAGACGTGAAGGAAAGATCACAGGTGAAGCAGCAGGGAAATGAAAAGCACACACAGAGATGATGAGGATGATGATGATGAGAGGACGAAATGAGGCAGAGTAGATGTAGTAGTGGACGCTCTCTGGATGTAAACTCAAGCCTTTCTTAAAGGCAAGAGCTACAGCTGGGGATCAGCCTGTTCTCTCCAGCAAACACGAGGTTACTGGACCTGTCTCACTCCTCGACTTCTATCTGGCTCTACTCTCTCTTCTCCTGAGGGGACAGAGTTTGGATACAAGGCGAAAAAGTCAACAAGATCCACACTACCCTGCATCTGCCCCACAGACACAAGTGTGTGTGCGTGAAGGGTCAAGGCATCATGTTTGCATTCCTGCCTGGGGTCGGGACCCCTCCCCTTGTCTGCTGAGTCCTGGGGCCAGGCCCGTTGCGCTCAGTGGAACCCAATGAACGAGCATGGGAGGGGAGGGAAAGGGGGAGTTAGGAGTGTAAGGGGATTGTTGCATTTATCTGTGGTGACTTTTCTGCGAGGGATGTGTTCAGATTTGGTTAAGGGGGAATCTCTGCCCACCTCATCTTTACCCTGACCCTGGCAGTGACCCCTCTCCCAGCTCTCCATTCTATCACAAGGATGCCTGAAGGCCAGAGTAATAGTATTTAAGACTCATAGGGACAGGGAGTACTAAGGCTGGTCTGCTGTTTAATCTAAGCTGTCAAATCGAACCACTTCCTGTATTTCTGAAGGGGAAAAACTCTACATAAACACAAACAGAGAGAGCAGATTACTGAGAATGGAAAAGAAGAGGGACAGCGGCAAATCACAGAGAAGGGCTCAACAAAACCTTGATCGCATGCTAGGCTGAAAGACAGTCATGCATTTCCAATAAGCTCAACAGTACAAGCACACAACACCAGACAGTATAGAACACTAGAAAAGTCTAGAAAAGAGTGGGTGGGGAGGGATAAGGCTTTTAAGTGGATCCTAAGCTGATACTGTAACACTGGGTGGTGCGGAGTATCGACCGGGCGTGAAAAAGGTATCGTCTTGCCTCTACATACACATCTTGCTCTCTAACTAGCTGTCAAACTGCAACAAATGAGCTAATATCCATTTTTTAACAGACATATCGATTCATAGTATGTGCCTGTGTATGTTATTGATTTCTCTGTCTCGGGGGATATTACACCAGATGCATCTTTTAGGAAATGGAGCCCAGAGAGAACTTTTAACCTCTCGGCTCCAAAAAAAAAAAAAAAAAAAAAAAAACAACCCAAAAACCAAAGAGACTGAATTATCGCTCTTCCCAGACCCCTGATCTCATGATCTCCTTTTATTGTTTAAGGAATAATGCAATATTTTTGATAATGTGTGTATCAGCTGGAAGGGAAATAAGAGAGCCGAGTGAGAACACCAACAATGTCGGACTGTGCGGAGATGAGTGATTGCGACATCCTACTTATTTCAAAGACAAGTTGAATACAGTAAAAAGCATAGGTGATGTGTTTAATTCTTGTGGGACAATCTGCTGAGAATCACCTCTTAATGTGATCATCTGACTAAACTTCTGATTTCCAGCCTGTCCATATAAAACAATACAAATGAAACTTGGTGACGAACAATGTGTTGCAATGGTTGGTGTTGGAAAAGTTGTGTAAAGAAAGAGTGGGGTAGGGTGTGGTGCAAGCCAGACACAGAGAAGGGTATTACTTAGCAGAAACAAATACCTACCATGAAAATATTCCCAATTCAAAGACTGCTTGTGTCAGAACAGAAAGACAACAGGTAGGGACTAAGTAAGGGTTATTGAAGAGGAGTTTGGAGGAAGAAGAGGTGGAGAGGGAGGAGGAAGAGGGCACAGAAAAGAGTGTCACTGAGCAGGCCCTCAGAGAAAGCAGGGCTAAATTTGTAAGCATAACATTGTTATTCAAAAGGGCGCCAATTAGAACATACATGACAGTTAAGATGGGAGGGAATTATCCACTGCCTGCAGAGAAAATGGATTTCAACCATAACAAGTCAAGATTGGAAGAAAGGTTATTCCAAATTACATTAGGAAGCCGTGATGTTACAGCTTACAGATATCTTGTTGTGATAAAATATTCAGTAATCTTATTTAGAAATCCATTTTCTGCCACTGGGCTTGAACCAAGTTCAATGAAGGAAAATTGCTGTGAGGAAATTTATAGCAGGAAGCTCCTCGGTAAGGAAGAGGAGCAGAGGAGTTTGCCATCTGTTACCACACTGATGGAAACATGTTTTAGAGGGATATCTGAGCAAATAATCAAGGAGAAGAAGCTGCTCATTGTGGATGTCTTCCTCCCATTGGTACTACAGCAGTTATACCTGCATGGTTTGCACCATAAACTCAGCTGGTCAAGCCCGAACAAGGCACGACACTTCTTTGGGGTATTTGCATCTGTTAGCCAAAGAGGTAGACACAAACATACACACAGAGACAAAAAAAAAAGGAAAAAGAAAGAAAAAAAGAAAATGGACACGTCATTGCACAGACAAAAACATATAACCAGGGCTTAGGTTTAGGCTGGCAACACTGGGATGTCCTCCATATTGACCAAGCCATCAGGCTCCAGATCCTCCAAGCCCCGACCTGCCAGTTTAGGATTTCTGACCAATCTCAGTGAGGCTTATTGTACTGTACATCCTGCAATGAAACCCCTGTAACCCCAGAAGTATTTCTTAATCAAACACATACGCACAGACACCATTCATACAAACACTCTGGCATGTGCTGTTAATACCCTTCTTCCCAAACAGGAGGTAAGAATAAAATAGTGGGACCCTACAGATAGACCGGCAGGGCGTGGCTGGAGGGAGCTGAGAGGTCACGATAGCCTGGCGGGACAGACAGACGGAGGGGAGGGAGGGAAGAGAGGAGGAAGAAGAAGAAGAAGAGCTAGCAGCAGCATAGAGCAGAGGGAGGAAGTCCCAGCGTAGATTACCCAGCCTTCACCTGGCCCTGGCCAGTGCAAGCACACACCATACACACCTGCACGGGCCACACCAGTTATTCTGTTGATCGAGCCCAAAGCGCGCTCGACACTTCTTAGGAGCGCTCAGGTCTGATGCCGCAACAGGGAAGGGAAGCCAGCAGAGAGGATGAATAGAACCATAACCCAAAAAAAAAAAATAAGGAAATCAAAAGGAGGAGAGAAATAAGGAGAAAAAACAGATAACAGTGAATCTATGAAGCTTGGCAGTGGCTCATTGTGCAAGAAATCCCCCCCAAAAACCCCCTTAAAGCCATTCTCAAGTGTGCCTTTCAAGATAGGACTGAACACAATTAGTGTGTTTCAGATATTAGTAAAAAAAAATCAAAATGCATGCAAATTATCAAATTATGATATTAATATGGAAACAGTCGCTTGCAGTCATGTAATCTAAATTCTGACTGGAGTTAAAGCTGGAAGATAAGAGGGCTTATTTGGTCGAGAGGGTATAAATGGAGCAAATGCAGATTGGATTAATTTACTGCTAGATGTTATCGGTGCACTATGGTCTCAAAAAGGCATGGTCAAGGTGGAAGAACTAGGCAGCAGGAGCAGATTGCTAAAACAGCACGGTCGTGAGTTAGCCCTAGCCAGGGGAAGGATTAAAAAGGCTGGAACCTGAAGAGGGAATCTACTCCTCAGACCTGGCATCAAACAGTTGACTGTTTTCCACCAACATTGGCTGTCGGTCGCAGAAAAGCTGCCAGTCACTTGCTAACTCTACCCAGTAATCATGTCATTATCAGAAGTAGAGCAGTGTGACTGTGTGGTGGAGTGTTTGAGCCCAGGCCTCGTCTGAGTAGAGACAGATTTTTAAAAAAAGGGGGAGGGGGGGAGTCGGCCAAACTCATGCTGGCCTATAGGAGAGGCACAAGCGCAGCTACTGAAGCATATAGATTAAGGAGGTTTACCCTGACATCATCCTTCAGGTCATACTCCACAATGATAATCTACCTTTTATATTATCTCTTCCTCAAGCATACTGCATAGTGGCTTTACCAAAATACGGACAATGCTCCAAACTAAGTAGCAACATAAGTCAATGGAGGTAAAGTAAATGGAATTTAACCTAGCTTCAAGTCAAATAGACAATAGCAACATTTTAAGAAAAGGAAGCAGCAAACAAAGCATAACATAGAGTTTAAGTTTAAACCTGCCTAATATTAAACATTCATGGATAGATAAATAAATAAATAAATATACATTAATTAAAAAAAAAAAAAAAGAAGAAGAATAAAAACAAGTTAGTAATTTAATACTCAAAATGACATTAGCACCTGTAATCGGAGGGAGTGAAAGGCAAGGGTTTGGAAAATATTCTCTGTGTTCTGAAAAAAAAGAACAGATAGAGAGGCCTTCAAGAAGAGATCCGTCACCAAACGAGCGCAAAATACATAATAACAAGTCGGCATTGCTCCTCACAATACGATCAGAAGAATATGAATCATAAGAATAAAAAAAAAAAAATGGATAAATCATAAGAGTTAGCAAACCTCCTTAATTTTAAGATGTAAGTGATTTTTTTTGGTCTTTTGTTGGTATAAAAGCATGCATGAAAGCAAGCAAGGGGCAGCCCAACAAGCACGCACGCACATGCACAGTCGCGCAGACCCACACTCACACGCACACACACGCACGCACATACACACTCACAGTACAGTAGTGCAGTCTATCTGCAGGCCACAGGCATTATAAAAAAAAAACAGGGCCGCATACACAACACTGGCAAAGTTAATGGCTCTCACAATGCTTCAACTTCACATTCTCAAAACAGACATATCACAATACCAGAACGCTAAGGGGCAAAGTGGGGCAGGGGGGTGGGCAGGGAGGAGGGGAGGGGGGTGTCAAGAGGGGAGGTGAGGAGGAGTGTGGGGGGGAGGTCATGCATATTCAGTTGTTATTAGCTAGGGAAAATGGGAAAAGGGGGTATTACAAGCAACTCTACTATTTAAATATTGCATTGGGTAGCATAACTATACCAAAAAAAAAAAAAAAAAAAAGGAGAAAAAAAGCCAGGCACAATAACATACACACACACACAAAAAAACATAACACAAAAAAACTAGCTTGACTTTTATCTTGCAAGATGTCACATCTGCCTGACACATGATGGGGCTCTTCTAATATGAGAGATAATTGCAGCTCACTTACCATTGCTCTCTGCTTGCTGCTTTTCCCTTTTTCTCTTCTTCCTTTTCCCCTGTTGGTTAGCCGCCAAAAAAATAGAAAGAAAAAAATAGACACAGACAGGAACCTTAGTTATTATATTGCAGAATGCCCAAAACATGAAACAGAGAATAGGACTCATCTTTGTGTTTACTTATTTATTCATTCATTCTTTCTCTGCCTTTTTTTTTTTCTTTCTTTCTCTGCCCTCCGGTTTGTAACAGCCACTGCAGGCCAGACCCGAACTCTCCCTCCTCGCTCTGCTTTCTGTCTTTTTCTTCTTTTTCTGTAATCTTTTGTCTTATTTTCCTCTTCTATGTGAACATCTAGACATCTTGACGGGCTTCTGGTTTGGAGGACAGATTTCTCTAAGGCTGCTTGTGGAAGTCTCCACTGGTCAACTTGATCCCAAAACTGGACAAAAATTGATGAGAATCTGGGCGCTTATATGTCAGAACAAAGTGTCTGGGCCGCGAAACATTCACCGAGGATTCGTATAAACAACACCATGTTTCCTTCGTGTCGTAACAAGATGGGCTTAGGTCAAGGCAATTTGTCCGGTCTCAGATATACATATCAAAAGAACATTACAGGAAAAGAGAGACCCCCCTCAGGCTAGGTAAGAAGAAAAAAAAAAAAAAAGCAAAAGAAAGAACTCGTCCTGGTCATGTGACCTAGTGAAAGGGGGAAAGACCAGGCCGTTACGACTTGTAAACTTAAAAACTTACATAGTTGTCTCGTGCTGACCAGCCTGGGTACAGCTGCATGTGGAGCTGTCGTTCTTTCCTGGCCAGCTCGTAGTACTTGGCCTGCTCCTCCCGCGATAGGGCGTGCCACTGTGCAACAGGAAACAGAAGACACAGAAAGAAAACAATGAAAGTCAGGAAAAATAGAGATGTCCCGGTTGTTAACAGGACTTAAATCTACAATACTGGACCATCAGGTCACCAAAAAAAACAAAAAACAAAAAAAACCCATGATCCTCTGTGATAACCCCTCCAGTTTGACCATTACAGTGCTGGTGTGTATCTGGAACTTACCCTCCGCCCCAGGATCTGGTTGATGGCAGCACTTTCCTTCAGTGTGCACTCGGCCACCACCTTGGCCCGCATCTCCTTCATGTAGAGCATGAAGGCATTCAGAGGCTTCTTTATGTGGACCTGTTTCTTTTTCTCCTCTTCCTTTTTAGCGTCTGTCTGTTTCCTGTGGAGGAGCATATAGGGCAGGAAGGTGAGCACAGTCGACCTCCGGCTGCTTCTAAAGTCACATCAGACTGAAAAAGTGATTGTAAAGGCAGAGAAAAGTCTACTCACGAGCTGTTGAGAGAGCTGATGTCACTGTGGGAGGATTCCTGCTTGACGTTGGGTGTGACGATGGCTGGGTGTGGGATGCCCGTGGTGTGCAAACTGTGGTGAGGGGGCACCATGTGTGGAGGGAACCTAGAGGACAGAAGACTGTGTAAATCGTCAGAATGGACACGGGTGAAATGAGAAGATGGAACACATTTATACACAAGACTGCGCAGCTGAGGCTGAATTCCATTCCCATCTTTCAATCAAAGCATTCAGTGCTTTTTTCAATTTTCTTCACAGGAATGGAATTGGCCTTTAGCCACGAGACATAAATGCACATACACACATCCACGTAAAAATGTCCAAGGCTGATTCCCGTATTATCATTCACCAATTAAGATCATTTTTACTTTTGTACTCAAAACGAGTGTCAGGTCAAATGTCACGCAATTTAATTTGAGTGCAGAATCAAGCCCGGGCAACTATACACTTCACAGAAAGGTATAACATCAAATCATGGCAAACCATCAGTAAAATATTTGAAAAATCTATATTGTGTGGCAATAGGTGAGTGCAATTGCACAAGGATAAATCAGTGTTAACCCCCCCCCCACCCCCCCACACACACACACAACCCTATACACTTGAGCCTTGTGCCCTTTTCTACCTTTATTTAATCACAGCCTCACTGGGATTAATAATCTCTATGAAGAGTGTCCTGACAAATACAGGCGACAATTCTTGTCATCCATTCATTGAAGCGGGTTTGCTTAAGGACTCTATGCACCTTTTCTATTCATTGTTAGTCTGTGTAGACTGATATGTCAGTGCCATCCTCAGCTTTTATTAGTGCTCACCTCAGATCTAAAAGAACCCCTCTCATATTAGGTTTATCACTGCCTTAATAACTCATTTTCTGTCTTTCAACCATAGGTGACAAATGCAAATTACATAACTTCAGTTCTTTGTAATGCATTTTTTGTAATTACACAGATATGAAAAGGCCAGGTTTTTACAGGCTTGGGCTGTTATCTCCTATGAAGGAATATTGAAACTAGGATAAAATGTTCTATCAAAGTCCAGTATCACTTCAGGTACTGGGTCTCTATTTGCTTCCTCCCATTCCTTTCTGCCAATTCAGCACTGTCAGCAGCTCTGACATTTTTATCTTCATCCCTCCACACTCCGATCATCATTTCATCATCTCCAACAACTCCACATATCGAGGCCAGAAACCCTTATTTATGAAATCGCTTCACTGGCCACAACAGCCATGAGACGCTGCTGTTCAGTATGTGCCAGTGTGTGTATGACACTAATTATTTTGTGTGAGATTATTTGAACGTGCGCACGTCTATCTGCATGTGTATGTTTACAGCGCAGGGCGCCGCGGCTCCATGTGACCACACACAAATTTAAGAGAAGAGAGGAGGATGAAGGAGAAGAGAAAAAAAAAGGAGGAATAATTCTTCTTCTTTTTTTTTCCTTTCTTTTTTTTTTTTTTTTTTTTTAAAGCAGCTCATTATCCAGCTGTGTCTGGCTGCATGGCTCCGAGCCAGAATATAATGATGAGGATAAACTTGCCAGGAACAACTAGTTTCTGTTGGAGGCCATCTCAGGGGAGTGCCAGTGCGCTCCCCCCTCAAACTCTTTCCCTCTTTTTCTCCTTTCCCCTCTTCTCCCTTCATCACTGACACACTGGTGTTTGTGCCATGTCATCCGTTGATGGGGAGCTCGGCAGCAGTGGCTGCATATCGCCCATCATTAGGGCTGCCGCATTTTCTTTGCTCACTCCGTTTCCTCTCTCCCTGTTCACCCTCCCTCCTTCTCTCTCTGTGCACTTGTTAAAATTTCCTCTGTTCCAAGATCTATTTTTTTTTCTCTCCTCTTCTTCTTCTTCTTCTCTACTCCTCCCTGTCCCCTCACCACCTCCACGCTCCTTCGCGTCCTCTCTCCCTCCCTTTCCTCCTCCTGCTGCCACTGCATGGCCCAGGTTATGGTTTAAACATGACGGCCATCCCTTTGAAGCGTGGGGGCATCATCATCATCATCCGGGCTCATCAGCAGCAAGCAGCGCCTTGGACCAATTTAACCAACACAGAGAGGGAGACGCAGCGGAGACCCCCCAACCCTGGGGCTCCTACGTCTCAATCTGAAAGGTAAGAATGGCTGGCGGTGTTGGGGTAGGGGTAAGGGGGAGGGGGAAGGGGTGGGGGGGGGGGGTCACTGGCGCAGCAAGCCCAGTGTCAGCCAGTGCCATTTAATTGCCAGTGCGAAGCAGTAGCCCCCGTGCCTGTTTAATGTATAATGATCCGGCCGGTGCACTTCTCCTGTTCCCCAGGAAAAGAGAGGGAGCAGGATGATGGGGGAACATATCAAAGGGCAGGCTTAAGCATAAGGGGCAAAGGGGCCTTCACATCCTCCCACCTGTCACACATACACTCACACGCACACGCACACACACACACACACAATATAAGGGACCTGCACTGGCTCCAACCCCATTATCAAAATAATGTCTTTCATTTGCTCCGCTGACTGTCTCTACTCGCCTCGGCTCTTTTTCCTCCCGTCCTAAAAGAAATGTATTTTAAACAGGACCTAGGTGTAAGGTTGCTCATTGCAGGACTACGAGGTACCACGTTCACTCCCTGCATCCTAATTCAGTTCGAGCTACGGCGCCGGGGACCGATACCGAGGCGGCGCTCGCGCTCTCCTGCAAAGACCTGGGTCCTGACAGGAGTACAAGGCCGGGATGTCTTTTCTCTCCTTTTCCCTCCAGTCAGCCTGCTCCCTACAAATTGTTTGAGCTATCAAAACAGTCTGGTCCTTTCTTTGAACAAAACCAACTGGCTGAGGGCCATGTATGAAAGGAGTCTGCCATTTTGCTGACACAATTAGACAAATTGTTACTAGATTTTGTCAACAATTTGATTTTTTTCTCCTGCTGTCCCTGTCAAAGTCAGAATTTAGTTGTTTTTTCTCCCCCCCATTCGTGAGGAGGGAGTTGGGGGATTTTTTTTTTTAGATGTGTTAAACCCTCCCATTCTCCAGAGAGCTCCCAGAGCCCTCCATCTATTCAGTTATACTAATTCAATTAGGGGCCTCATCACAGGGCATTAGCTCTTCCCCATGGCCAGTCCCCCCACACCCCCGCCAGTATATTCAATTAGCTGCACTGGAAATAAGATGATCACAATGTAGAGGCTGTCATTAAGGGACCAAATTAGCAGTCACTTGAAGTCCAGGTTGGCTGGGTACCGCTGCCAGATGCCGATGTCTGGACAGACCCACCGTCTGACCCTTTGCACCTGAGACTTTCTCGGGAGGGGCTGGGAGGGGCCAATCTGGCTCTTATCCAGACACCATTCTCCAGAATAATGTAAAAGTAACATTTGATACAAGATGCAAGGAGGTATGTAGAGTTTAACATTAAGAAAACAGCTGAAAGAACCTGAACTGAAGTGTCTGGGTGAGCTTACAAACTCTTTTCCCTCATTCTCAGGGCTATGCTTTAAAAAAAAAAAAAAAAGTCATCCCCCGTTGCGACTCCTCCCTGCCTCTACACGATCCATCAATGTCGCAGAGGTCTAAACACGCCGCCCTCAGGAGCTGCTTTTCCAATCAGGCTGTAATTAAACCAAAGCTTGGCCTCATCCCTTGACTCTAAACCAGCCCCGATCCAAAAGTCCCACTGCTGCAAATGCATGTAGAGGGGAGCGGAGGGAGGAGAAGGAGGGAGGAGGAGCGGAGGGAGTGGAGAGAGTGGGAGGCTGTTTGTTTTTTTTGTGTTGTTGCTTTTCTGGCTCCTCCAGACCCACAAATCACGGGCTTTTAGCCATCTAAAATGAATTCTTTTGGCTTCCCACACAATATAGAAGACATGCGTCCCCTCAAGGGAACAATAAGTAGTTTAACACCAACTGACAAACACACAGACATGTATACAAGATGGCAACAAATACACATACCCCACCACCCCATGGGTGCACTAATGTCCACAGCAGCACTTGAGTTGGGCCCTAATGGGCTGGACCAAAACACTAGCCAAGTGCCAGGCCCCGACTTATATCATGTAGTCCCCTTTCAAAGTGTTGCTGTGTTTGTTTATCTGTCTGGCTGCTGAAACTCACAGCAAGGACATGCCCTGGCTCATTTCAGATCTGCCTGACATGCAGTGGGGGTAAATGTTCTTCAGGGGCCTCATTAGAAAATGATAAATATAATTAATATTTGAGCATGCTAGCTGGAGCCCCACACTGGAGAATTGGCCTTTTGAACACAGAGACGGGGAGTGCGAGCTCTCCTTAAGGGAGAAACTGCTGCTCACTGTCTCTGCATGCAAGCGTGTGCGTGTGTGTGTGTATGTGTGTGTGTGTGTGTGTGTTGCTCGTGAATTTGCCCCCTCACAGCCAACACGAACCCACACAACCGAATGTATGAGTAAGCGAGAAAAAGAGTGTGTGCGTGCGTTTTTAACTCCTAGGGCTCAACTCACCTTGACATGGATGCGTTGACAGTGAGCGCAGTTGGGTAGGGGTGTCTAAAACCCCCTGTTGTGATTGGATAAACAGGTTGACCTTGCCTGGGAAGGGGGAAGAAAAGAAGAAAGGCGAAAAAGGTAAAGGAACAGGGTTGACGGAGGAGGAGAAGGTAAAGCCCTCTGTCTCTCTTCTCTCCCCACTGTGGGCCTCTTTATTCTCATTTGATCAGGACAAAAATCTGGGGGATTGCAGAGCGCAGATCAAAGGGAGGAAAACTCTGAACAATTTGAATGCCACAAATCTTGATAGCAATGGCTAATTAAATTTCATAACCCTTCGCTCTGTGTCGACAGAGTGGGGCCCTGTTCCTCCCCAAGCTGGAACTAGGTGTTTTGTTGTGATAATTAAAGACGAAGCGCGGGTCTCTTTAATGGAGCCATCACGCTAATTGAGGTCTACACATCCAAAGACAAACAATAATGAATGTAAATTTATACCAAAATAAAGTGCAGCAAATCAAAGGGCGCCATGGCTGCGCTCGGGGCCTCTCTCGGTATTTAGATCGCGGTGAGAAAACATTAAATTAACAGAGCTTAATTTGTAGCCTTTTGTCATATTAACAAGTGTTGACAAGAGTTACCAGGGGAGAGCCCCCGTGTGGAATTGTGGGTAAAATACGGGCAATCACAGTTCATTACTCTAATTGGACCATACAGACACATGCAAAATAGTATTTGCCACAAAGTAGCGGGTTGAGGTTGGCGAGGGCCTGAGGAGGCTGCAGCGGGCTGTTGTGGTCCAGGAGTGAGTGCGTTAGAAAGTTCAGGGATCAAGTTTAAGTTTCCGAGGGGCCTCCGATTTAGAGAGAGAGGGCCCACTCTGGGGACCAGCAGGAGACAGAGACAGCTTCCATAATTGACTTTGTCTACATAAAGACCAACATCCTGCTGCTACAGTGTACACATGTAAGGTAATATCTGCTTTTTATTGTTTCATTTTTTTAATGCTTGATGATATACAATGTATGCTTATTAATCATTACAGTATGTGGGTGTTGCTAGCTTTTATCACACAACTCATATGATAATACAGCAGAAAGAGGAAGGAGAAAAAAAAAGGATTTGCTTACTGTGGTACTAACCATCCTAGCGGATGGGGGATCTGGCCGACAGTGCCAGGTGACAGTGGGTAATAAGGAGATATATCTGGAGGATGTGGAGGCCTTGGAATTCCTGTGGAAGAAAGAGGATGATAGGAGCAGAGAGGAGGTGGTCAGACAAGATGATGACAGAGAGAGAACCAAATCTTTGTCAGCGCTGAATTCATTCTTTGTTGAGAGTTTCACATCTGAACAGGGCAGACATCACAGGAGTGCAGATGGGAGGAAGAGGGCTTGTTGCTCGCATGTACACAGTGCTAAATCACACTCCCTGATCAAAGGCCTTTGAGGCGGCAGCGGCGGCGGCAGCACAATGTGTTGGAAGAGGCAGAGGGGAGAGAGGTGAGGAGAAAACACCAACACGATTCTTGTTACATTTGTCTACTGAATCAGAAGATTAATGATATAAAATGACTGAGGTTTAGAAGTTAACAGAACACAACAATATAATTAAAGCCTTCTCTGTGATCAGAGAGCTTTCAATATGGAGCTACAGGTTGAGTCTGCCTGCTAATTTACACTGGCACACTGGCTGGATGGATGTGGATTTTACTTGATATTAAACATCAATAAACCAATATTAACTAATACGCAGCAGTGACAGATTATGAGCTGGATGTAAGGACCTATTAAACTATAAGCTCTTTATTTAAGTCGGTACCTCTGCTTTCTAATGGCTGACTGTGGTTTTGGCACAGGTAATGTGAAACTGTGAGTATGGCCTCCATTCGCACATGTGATCATCAGATTTAACATAAAAACAGCAGCGGATTTTATTTGTTACCCCCCCCACCCCACCCCCACCCCCCCACAGACGAACAGTGACAAAGATATCCAATTTAAGGACAGCTCTGTCGTTGAGGGCATCACAGCGTCCACGCCGTTTTACTTTACTTTCTGTGGCAGCTGACAGGCGAAGAAGCTGCATCGACAAGCTGCCCTGAATGACTGCCTTGAAAAGGTCTCGTACACAGCCCGGTGTAAAAATAACTCTCCCTCTCTCTCATGACAAACTTGAAACAGGGAACACTAGACATGTGTAAAAGCGCAGCAGGGAGGTGGTGTGCGTGTGTGTATGTGTGTGTGTGTGTGTGTGCGTGCCTGCGTGCGTGCGCTCAGCAGACCAGGAACTGAGGGACTTTTCATTTTGGCTGATGTATGTTTCTTCCACACAGCTGGCTTGCCTGTGCAGCTGTTGTTGCAGATATTAGAAGCAGAGCCAGTTCAGTCTCTTCACAGATCAGAACTTGGCCAGTTTTGGTGGTTACACCCAGAGTCCAGAGCTGATCCAGGTCATGCAGGAACTGACTCTTGAGAGAGATCCTGTTACTGGCGGACGGCGTCTGCGCGGCAGTTTGTGTCAAAACTTTACTTTTCTGGCAGCACCGTTATAACAAAGGAAAATTCAATTAAAAAGAAAAGCCTCACGAACATTATCCCATCACCACCCAGCGCTCAAGACCTAATATAGCTCATTAATTAATTAATTAAACACTGAGCCCAATTAAGCAGCCCCATTAAGCACTACATTAAACAGCAGCTGGCGCATTATTTCCCCTTTGTAAGGACCATCATAATAAGGGAACATTATTACCTAAAACACTGGCTGAATCCACCAGAGACCACCGAAAAGCACCAAATTATTCAACGCACTGGAAATGCATTAACCTAAAAGGACTGAGGCTGAATGACAAGTGAGCAAAATGAAGTGTTGGGTCAAGATGCTCACGGAAATGAATGAAATTGCCCCCCCCCAAAAAAAAAAGAAAAAAAGAAAGTGGGACGCGTGGGCTGACTCTGCTAAACCTGGACACTCTGCAGAATCTGAGGGATCAACAGGGTACAGAGACGTAACCGCAGATCTGACGGGCACAGCTGATGATCAAAAACCTGTATACTGTGAATCCAAGTGCTCGGGTCGCTCAGGTCACATCTTCCATTTTGAGGACCCTTGTGTACTTAGCTGTGGACATCGTTTCAAAAAGGGACAGCGTTGAGGACTCCTGTGTGTTCACTGCTCTCTGATAGCTGGACGTGAGGTCCTCCATCCACAGTGGCTGTCTTGTTTTTGAGTCTTTGGCAGTACGGAGCTGCGGTCACGGGAAGACGTGCTTGTTTTTCCGAGTTGTGTGTTTTACGAGAGGTTTATGAGCCACTGTTCAGGTTCTTGTTCTCGAATGTGAGGCCGCTTTGCGCCAAAGCCAAACCACGTTAATGACCATGATCGCTAAATCAATCAGCAACAGATGAGGGCAGCAGCTGTCAACAAGAAGCACTTGAGCTGACTCTGTCCCACCACGACTATAACGTGTTAATGGGAAAATGAAACATTTCTATTTCATAATGCTCCACATAACACATGGGTCACATCAACAGTTAATATGGTAGTTTAAAACAGTACCGTCTACTCTACAGAATGCGTGGATTGTAAATATGACATCTGAGTTATGTTTGCATCATGAATTGTTTTCACAAGACTGTGCTTACAGACAGACAGACGCCACCAAGACAAACATAAGGTCCTGTATGAGTAGCGTGGCAGCAGGGCATAATAAAACATTTACACACCCATCAGTGCAAACAGTTTCAAAGGGCTGAAGTGCCTTATCTGAGAAGAGCTGCTGTGGTTTCTAAACTTCTGATGCCTATTTTTGAATTTTTTTTATATATATATATATATTATTATTGTGGTGTTCAGGAGAAGTTTCATCCTGACACCTTTAAAACCACACTGCACTGTCTTCTGATGCTGTTTCTCGCAGGGTTCAGGCAGAATGTTGCTATTTGAATAAAAGTCTGCACAGGAGGACAGTCAAACACACACGCACACACACATATGCACGCAGTGGAAAAACACTTTGGGCGTTTACCTGTTTTGGGATCCACGTCTGTCTGTAGGTGAGGTGGGGGGTTCCCCGGTGTGAAGTGCTCATTGCTGTAGGTGATCAGAGGTGTGAGAGGGTGCACATGGTGAGGGTGCTGTACCACTGGAACCTTATTAGACTGAGAGAGAGAAGAGGAAGATACAGAGGGAGATGGAGAGTAAGAGAGAGAGGAAGAGAGAAATGGGGGGAAAGAAAAAAAAAGGAGGGAAAGGTGTTAATATTTGGGTGAAGGGTAAGAGATTGCAGGCGCCTGCCACAGAATTACAACTTGGTCTGAAAGCTCTCAAGAAGAAGAGCTATCATATTCTGGGTACTCTCGAGGCGCCAAACCACCAAGCCACAGCGAAAATAGTGTGGTTTGTAATTAAAAACACTTCTGCGGTGTCGCCCTGGAATTCAGTAACACAATCTAAGAGGCTTGGGGGGTTGCCAGTTCACATTTGGGCCTGATGTGTGATGAAGCACTTTTAACCACGGTTGCAGTGAAGTAATCGATCATCTGTAAACCACGAAATCAAGGCAGCGCGTGTAAATCCACAGTCATTAGCAGCTCCAGTCAGCACTCTCCTCCTCCTGGTCCTCCTCTCTTCCTCGCTCCCCTTCCCCTCATCTATTCCCCAAGGGCCCGGTTCATAGAGGGTAGGGGTGTATTGTAATAAAAGGGTTACGAGAGAGGAGGTGGGGCTGAAAATCCATTTCTGCATTTTTGCCAAATTAGTTTTAGCTATGTAATCTTCTCTTTGTGCTCCTAAGTGGCGCAGGCCCCCTTTTTTCAATTACCCAAAGATTACAGTGGAGCTTTAGGGGTGTGCTGCCGTGGGCCCCTGCGTTAACCGGAGCTCAGCCCCTCTCATCAGGCCAGGCTGGGACAGACACTAATACACACAGTCCCCCGACCACAAGATAACCAGATTAGAGCTCTGCTGTAGATTAGGCTGGTGGCAGAGGCTGCTCTCGCCTCTTTATCCACACATCCTTATCCTGCCCTCAGCAGTCAAAGAAGCAGCACTAATCAGGCTTATCATAACATGGATGATATGTTCAGGGGGAGAGGAGTGAGACACCAAGCTGCTTGTGCGTGTGTGTGTGTCTGTGTGTGTGTGTGTGTATGTGTTCAGTCTGCTGTCTCATAGGCCACACACCCTCATTAGTGACTTTAACCCATGCAAGAAAAAAAAAAAAAAAAAAAAAAAGCTCCAGTGTGGCACATTTCCAACAGACTTTGAAAAACATTAATGGGACTAGATGTTGGCAGGGGGGGCATACATGCATAAGATGCTCAGTTGCCCGATGCTCATTGACAATACAAATGCAAAGCTGCGGGCCCAGGGCGAGACAAATGTGAGCACAGCTTAATGCTGCAAACTAATCATGTGCCCGAGCTGTTTGAGGCTGAAGTTAATATCAGGCTCGTGTGAGAGACGAATACACCAACAGTCCATTCAGATAGCACCCCCCCCCACACGCTAAATTTTCACTGGGTAGTTAAAGCTGTCTATCTGTATGGTCTGTACAAGCCTGGCCATCTAGACCTCTATTCTACAGTGACGGTGGTGGAGTGGGGTGGGGTGGGGGATGGTGAAGGGGGTGGGTGTGTGTGTGTGTGTGTGTGTGTGTGCGTGTGTGTGTGTGTGGGGGGGCATTCCCTTTTGCCATGGTCCCAATGAAAGATTAATGAACCCCAGCAGAACTCCAGGGAGGCAGAGAGACTCCTGGGACTCATTCACAGCCCTGAGCTGAAAAGGCTGGGGAGGAGAGAAGGAGAGAGGGGCTGGGGGTGTGTGTATATGTGTTTGTGTGTTGGAGGGGTGGAGGGGGGTGGTGGGGTGGCGGGAGGCGGAATGGGATTCGTTAAAAAGAAACACAAACCAAGACACTTCTTGTTGCATAGGGGCTCCTGATCTGATCTGCACATCTAGAACAGAGGGATGAAAAAGAAAGAAAAAAAAACTGGTAGAAAAACAATCAGGATGGAGGTTATGACAGCTGCCATATGCAGCCTGATGAGTCGGGCAGCTGAATGCTAGAAGATGGCCTCTGTCTCCCTCCCCTCTTTTTCTGTCCCCCCCCCCCCCCCTTCCCTTCCCTCCCCTCACTCCTCTATCTCTCACCTCCTAACCTCCTCCTTCACGACTCTCCGCTCCTCCCTCGGGTAATGATGTGAAAGAATGTTGTCAATTCTTCATCTCTCGGTGGTGAAAAGCTTTAGTGGCCATTTAAATGAGTTCTTTTGTCCAGGGGCCCCGGCCATTGAGAAGACAGTTCAAAATGCCCATCCACTGAGTCCAATTTTAGACAGAGGGTGTTAGAGAGGGTGTGTATGGGACTGAGAGAGAGAGAGAGAGAGAGAGAGAGAGAGAGAGAGAGAGAGAGAGAGAGAAGAGAGAGAGAGAGAGAGAGAGAGAGAGAGAGAGAGAGAGAGAGAGAGAGAGAGAGAGAGAGAGACGCAGAGAGCTAGAAGCCAGCCGATTTACATCCTAGTCACTTGTGGTCTGAGAGTGTGCTCTTTTTTTTTTTCCCCCTGAAAAGCCCAAAAAGTGAGGCAAACAGCAACAGGCTGGACCGACTGCTGCCTCCACGGTCGGCTCAGTCCACTGCAGACTCTGGACTGGATGTGAAAGCAAGACATAAACTCAAGTTTTGGTGCGTATGTTCTGGCTTCTGCTGTTTTCCAAGGAAAGACAGATTGTTTAAAGATTTATCCCCCTTTCATATTCCCTGCTGACATGGGAGAAAACTCAAGAAATCCCCTGTGCCATCAGCCAAACTCACACCCACAGTGTTGATCACCCAGTGCGGATACGGTCAATCAGCTGATGTGGACTTCCTGCGGTCTAACGTCCTCAATCAGCCCATGTGATCAGCGCACACGCACTAGCATCAACTTTGCCCTCCCCCACCCCCACCCCACCCCACCGCTGACGTCAAGGCAGCACCCGGTGGTCTCTGCGGAAAGGAGGCCCAGCACCTGCCCTGTGGCCACCGCGGGACAATACGGGCCCGGGACTCAGGAGTCTGGCAGGCTGCTGGGTGCTTCAGCCGCACAGAGCCCACAGAGCGCCGAGAGACAAAAGCAGGCAACGTGGGAGGCTTTACTCTCCCTGCTCCACAAAAGCCAGGGGAAAAGAAAGAACATTTCCTGCCCCTACACCCCCGCTGACTTGCATCCTTCCCACCACCTCGTTCATTACAACAAACAAATATAGCAGAAGACAAACAGACACACTCGCTCTGTAGTCATGATCACCAGATTTTTTCAAATCCTCAAAAAAGAGGTTTCGCATTCAAAAGACCCTGAAGAAAAATTTAAGAGCACACTCTTGTACGAACATCAATGAACACATTGACTCTTTCCACGTCCAGGACACATACGGCGCCTTCTGCTGAGGAGGGCCAGCGCTGTGAAGTGCAGGCAGCACACTTGATACAGCAGACACAAACAGAAGCAGTAGTTGCTGCCTCTGGTTATGTTATTGATATTGCCTTGGCTCTATTCTATTCTATCCTGTTCTATTCTATGTCCAGCTGCAAGGCTGATATGCTCAAAGGAGAGGAAGCCTATGTGCATGAATGCATTTTGTTTTTTGTGTCATTGTGATCACTTTCTATTCGCAGTGGAGTTTTCAATACCTGTAAACAACTGCCACCAGTGTTTCTTCTCAGAACTACTGACATCACAACTCTGTAAGTGTGAAGCTCGTGTCACAAGCGGTAGTGTGCTGGTATGACCAGAAAATTACTTCAATTGTCAAATATTTCCTATACTAGCAGGTGACTAATGCTGCTCTGCCATTGTGTGAAAAGAGCCTTTTGGAAGTGGACAAATGAATGAGCTGCTTCAAGTCAGACCTCTGGGGAGAGAGAGGGAGGGGGTGGGGGGGTGGTGGGGTACAGGAGAAGGCAGAGCGGGTGAGAAAGTGACAGCAGGACGGAGTGAGACAAAGAGAGGGAGACAGAGAGGTGCAGGCCGGACAGGAAAAAGCTGTTGGCCTTGCATTTCCGCCTGGTGGCACCTCGCAGGGCCAATTTGAGCCCTAAATGTGAATGTGGCGACCTTGCAGGCCCAGGGGGTGAACGGGCGGAGGGGGGAGGGGGGGGAGGGCCGGCTAGAACCTCTGTCTCTCTGCTTTATGTCATGATATGATGAGTTGTCACAACAGCTTGCGGGGCGCTAATGAGCTGTAGTGAGGCCGGGGCAGGGAAGTGGAGGCCAGGGGAAGAGGGGAGAGAGATGTGGGGATGACAGTGCCGTGATGGATTGGGGTCCTCTCAGGCCTCCGGATTCCAAAGCAAGCAGAAAAAGCTGCCAGAGCGCCCTGAGCCTCTCCCAGAACGTGCAAGTGGCCCATGTCCAAGGCACATGGAGTGACACCACACAGAAAAAACACACACACACACACACACACACACACACACACACACACACACACAACAGCAACACTGAGGAGCTGGGGAAAGTGTCAGAGAAGAGTAATTTGTGTGTGCGAGTGTGTGCAAAAACAAAAAGTACAAACTGTGCTGCCACCGATCTTAATGAATCATCTGGTATCACTCAGAGTCGTCCTGTTGAAATCTGTTTACATACATGATTGCTGTTTTCCTTTGGGGAGTATAGAGTGCCCCCTCCAGGCTAAAGATCTTCATCTCCAAGCAAACCCCTTATCATACCAACTAATGTTTGCTCGCGCACACGCACGCACACACACACACACACAAACGCACACACACACACACACACACACACACACACGGCCTGGTAGCACACAGTCAAATCAATCCTCAGATTCAAGCAGACAATCTAAAGGAATGCTTAGAGATTAACGGCAATGGAATATGAAACGTTCTGACAAATTAAAGCCTTATCAGAGCCACAATCCTGCAGCATAGCGCGCTGATAAAAAAAAAAAAAAAAAAAAAACCCTGCTACATTTCAGAAATAATATTTCTTGGTTAATCTTTGGAGGGGAGAAAAACTCCACACAATATTAAGGACCTGGGAATTGTAGCGGGGGTTAAAAAGCAGATATGGAGGTGTTGATCAGTTTTCTCTTGCAGGGAAGATGCGTCTCTGAGGGCAAGGGGCTCCCGAGACCACAGTATATTTAAAAGTTAATCTATTCACTTTGCTGCAGTGACATGCCGACTGCTTGATCAGAGCACTGAACAAAAATATTATGTGGGCCAGAGCCTTTGCTCCCCTTCCTCCTGCTCTCTTCGCTAGCACTCAAGTCGTTCGTCACCATTTATTTTTGCTTCCCATCTTTGATAGTCGGCACATCAAATAGAATCGCAGAAAGGACATGTTCTGATATGTCACAGATAAATAAAAGTGCGCACAAATAGCTTAAATATGAAGTGGTATTTGGTAGAACTGTTGTATTCTGCGAAGACAAATCGCCTCTTAGACACACGTGCGTTAAAGCTTTTTCTTTTCAATGTAAACAGCCTCTTGAGCTCTCATACCTGAGTTAAAGGGGCTCCTCTAAGAGGTGATATTGTATCACTCTGTTAAGAGCCAGACTGAATTCTGCCTTTTGAAATGCAATCAGCCCCTCAGAATTTCAGTTGAAAGCCAGGCAATTAAGAATTTGAATTGGATGGCAACATTAACAAAGGGATATGTTAATCTGTGAGGTTATTGAAATCTTATTTTACATTTCATGGTTAAGACATGAGCTTGATCAAATAATGTTTTGTCAAGTAAATAATATTCCTCTTGAGAGAAGCATGTCCCTGAAAATGGACTTAAAAAAAAAAAAGAATTTAGATGTATTTATCCTTTTTGTATTTATTATTTATTATGTATTAAAAAATAATTACATTAATTACAACAGTGTAGATTCCAAGGTTTGAGCAGCTAGCATGCATATATAATATAATAGGCATGCATGTACATGAACACACACACACACAAAAGTTTTCAATGTGGCAGATTATTATTGACAGACTTCAAAACCAGATTACCACCACTGATGACCACCGCCTAAATACAACCCCGCCCCCCCTACCACCACCCCACCAACCAAACCACCCTCCCCTCACCAACACTACTATCAACTTGCATCACAACAACAACAACAACCTGTCAGAGTAAAAGCCTTCAGAGGTAAGAAAAAGCAGAGACAGTGAAGAGGCAGGGGAGCAGTGCTGCGTTACTCACCCAGCTGCTCAGATTGAGGTGCCAGCAGCCCACCTGCTGGAGGAGAGAGAGCCCGGGGCCCAAGACTGCTGCCTTGGCTCCCGTCTCCTCCGGCCCGGCTGGAGCTCCATCCCGCGGGTACATGACCCCCTCTGTCCCACCCCCGCCCCCGTCTCCTCCTCCTCCTCCCAGTTCCACCTGGCCCCCCCAGCTCCTCCTTCCCTCTGTACGCCGGGGAGAAGCTGTCTTGCCTCTCCTCCACTTCTCCTCCTTCTTTGTCTGTGTCTGCCTTGGCTCCTTGCTCCGCTGTGTGCGAGTGTGTTGCTGGGCATGTGTGGTGTTGTGTGTGCATGTGTGTTTATCGTCCCCCCTCTCTTTGCACTCGGTGCCGCGGCCAGCTGACCATTGTTCCCCTAGGTTTTGACATTAGATTACGTCTATCACTTGAGGTGTCTAACAGGCTCAGGGTGTGAGGCCTAGTTTCCCCATGAACACACACACACACACACACACACACACACACACACACACACACACTCACTCACACAGTCACCACAGTCCTCTCGACCCACCCACATTCATCCTTTAAAAAAAAAAAAAAAAATCCCCCAAATCTTTCACTCTAACCAGAGAAGCCCTTGCTCTTAGCGGGTAGCAGTCTCCTCTTCTTGCTCAGTGAAAGTTTTGATGCCGGTGACAAGAAGCACAAAAAAGTGAGAGCCAGAATGTGGACAGAGAAGGAAAAATGACTGTGAGCAGCTTTTCAGCACTGCAGCAGTCTTCCCACTAGCAATACTCCAGAAAAAAAAAAACATACTCACAAACAAACACACACAAACACACACACACACACACAAAAATCAGTTATTACCCAAATCCCTGCTGTACGTTGGGTCTGTGTATGTGTTTCTTAGAGTATGTGTGTGTATGTGTGTGGGCTCTGCTGTGCCTCCAGGATGCCCAGAGACGAACTGGCAGCTTGAAAAGCTTTGGCTACAAGGTAAAGCGAGCAAGGCGAGAGATGGAGACAAAGAGGAGAGAGCAGGAGAGGGAGAGAGAGATAGAAAGGGGGGAGAAAAAAAAAAAAAGGAACAAGACACAACAACATCCACAAAGGGAGGGCAGGCTCAGCAAAGTGTGGCCAACAGTCACTTTATCTGTGTGATGCTGACAGTCCCCTCTTCATACCCACTTTCCGGGGGGGAAGAGGAGAGGGAGAGAAAGTCTTCACTCTGACACGGATGTGGCACCTTTCGTCGCAATCCTTTTTTTTTTTCTTTTTTTTTCCCCTTCTTCTAAACAATACCTTATAGTGGAGAACAATTCTTCTCTTAACTCCCCCCTCAACTCTGTCTCCATTCAAGGTTTATGTGAACAAGGCCTCGAGCCCCTCCTCACCACCTTCTTCTCCCCATTCTCTTTTCTCCGCAACTATTTCACCTTCAGATCCATTATTCTTCTCAATACTTAAGTCAAATGATAAACTTCACATGGTCGAGACTTTTTTTTTCTTCCCCCCCAAACAAACACAGAGAAATTCAAGAGACATGTTGGCCATCAGTGCAGACACACATGGTGCATCATAGGGGAATTCCGTCAACCACGACTTTTAATTTGTTATTTTTGATAATTAAACATGTACCTATATTCAGAAAAATTGTTTTTAAAATAATATTGATTGATGTAGTTGATAGTAATGATTAAAAAAAATTCCAAAACAAAATGTAAAAACTTGTTTTTCCTGAAAGAAAATATTTGTTCCCACATTAAACATTTAATATCAGGGGAATATTATCTAAATGCTCAATAAAAGTAACAGAAAAAAAGAAACACAGAAAAAAAAGTTAAATCACCTCAAATAAAGAAATTTTAATTTTCATTGTAACATTAAAAATTCTGAAAACAGAATAAAACAGTTTTCAGATGTGAGGATAATTTTCATTTTTACATTCTATAATTAACTAGACTTGTCATCTTTTAATTACCTTTTATAACCTCTAACAACCCGAACCTGACTAATGACCGTGACAAATTAAATATTTATAGAATAAATTATTTCCACCCAAGCACAGTAATATTTAATATATTTTTAATATAACCTGGTGAGGTGATTGAAGAAGAAAATAATTCAGAAAAATGAGCTAAAGTGAGGGAATTTAGAAATGCTGGAAAAAAATCAGACAAAAACATCTTTAAAAGTGAGGGCCAATAAAACAGGGGGTTTAATGTTTCTCAGCTGTATTAAGGCATTTTAAAAGTTGGCAACAGAAGCTAAAAACTTACACAGGCTTTTCTCTTAATACGCTGTTCCTTTCCTTTTTTCCCTCTGTTCTCGCTCTGCCTCTCTGTCACTGTTAGGACCCTGCTCTTCCCCTGGCCTGCAGCAGGCAGTCCTGAGGCCCTTAAAGCCCAAACAAAGCCCTGGGAATGTCCTTTACACAGCTTGGACAATAGAGCCGGGGCTCCAGCTTGACAAGTAAAAGAGCCCCGACAAGGCGGTGGCTAATTGCCTGCCCTCCCTCCATTCAGCCGCCCTGCCACACTCCTGCCATCTCCTTTTGTCCCACGTGCACTTTCTTAAGTAAACTGCCAGTTCGCCAGCAAGTGATGGACAGCTCCCAATCACCCAGGCACAATGGCATCAACGCCACAACACAAGAGAGCAGAGGGGAGAGGGAAAAAAAAAAAAAAAAAGCTCTATTCCAATCCACTGTCTAAGATGTTCGCACGAGACCCAAAAGAGTGGAAAAATGAGTAATAACAAAAAGTTTTACAAAACGAGGAAACGGAACAACCTATGACCTTTACACAACCATTATCTTCTCAGATAACTTTGAACAACATGGGATAAAACATTAAATAGAAACACCATTAACACAAGTCCAACTTCAAAGTCTCTTCTTTTAGCATTTGCTGTAATAATTACAGTATAATTATTGTTATTTACAAAAATTACATTTGATTAGAAATTAGAGACACTTAAAGACTTTAGACATGAACTACAAAAAATATTAACCCTGGTTTATAAATGTGAACAGAAACGCGGGAATACTAGATGTGACCAATGATCAAAATGACTTCAATTTGAATGTTAATACAACATATGAAATTTTAAATTCCGTCTGTATAAATAATGGCATTTATTCATTTGATTTAATAGCATTGTGTTTTACCACACAATAAACAAAAATCATATTTAGTTTGATGTCTTAGAATAATACACCCCTGTCAGGCTGTCAAGACAAAGCAATCAAACACTGCCTTTCATTATCCAAATTGTCAATCTGTCACTTAGCAGGATAAGTGTTATAAATTGCCAAACGGAGCCCAGAAAAATATCCATGAATAAATTCAATCAAAACATAATATTTAAAGCCAAACAAGCACCAGAAAATAAAGCACAGCTGTAATTAAAATGTTGAAAAGTCTTACCATTTAAAAGAGCTGTATTTGGGATGCTGCTCGGTTCCTGGTTAAAACAAGCATGCTGGCACTCGTGGTAGTGCACAGACTCCAAGCAGACTCCCACCACCATGTCAGCCACTAATCCACTGGGGGGCAGCACCTCATCTACGGCAGCCCCTCACTAAAACCCGATGGGTTAAGCCGATAAGAGAGCGACCGGAGGACCGGGCGAGAGCCAAGGTATGCTGGAGCGACTTAGGACGGCAGCCCTTCAGGTCCCAGAGCGGCGAGGACCGCGAGCGGACGGCCGGAGCTGGCTGTTCACTCTCAGCCCCCTCATGCATTCATGCGCGCACTCAGGCTGCGCTGCTCTTCTTCGCATCTGACCGGGACTCCCTCTTTCCCCCGCGCCCATCTTCATATCCCCCCTAATAAGCCCTTTTGTGTCCATCTCTCTTTCTTTGATAAGTTGAAAGAACAACAAAAAGAGGGCGAGAAAGAGAGAGGCTTTCATTCAGCGGCTTGGCAGACATAAAGGTAGTGGAGTGCCGTCTATAGGAGTTGCCCTAACTTGGCTAAACTCAAGCAGCGGGGTGTCTCTCGTCATGTCATTAATCCCCAAAACTAGCCACGCTCCATTCACCACTAGTCACACTAAATTAAATACAAAATCAAAAACACAAACGCTGGGCAGAGAAAGTGTCAGAAAAAAAGGCTAAAGAAAGCATTCCGATCCAGGGCAAAGGGTGTGTGGTGTTGCAGCCACGTTGCACCGCAGTCCTGCCCGTCGGTAGCCCCAATTTTTGATGTAGGAAGCCCCGGAAAAAACAGCCACACAAAAGACAAAAAAAAAAAAAAAAAAACACACAAAAAAAAAACAACTAGACATTTATCACCAAAAGAGCTTGTCATTGTAGTGCAGCTTTTGCACCTCCAACTCTCCTGCCTGAACTCTCTTCAGACTACTGAGGGGGGGAAAAGGAACCCCAACTCCAAAGTCAAACCTGCCACAACAAGCCAACAACAGCAGTTAAAACAATACCAAAAATACCAATAAATGGATACAAGCCCTGTATGGTTTTCGGGAGAGCTGGCAATAGAAAATTCAACCCGGCCAACTGGTGGCTTGAAGAGAGGAAGCCCACTCTTAAAGCCGTGATCCGACCATCCACTATACCACCGCTGTGAGCCTTTTAACCACAGCAGAAAAAAAATGACTATTGATCTTCAAATGGCGATAATTGAAAAGATCAAAAAGATTAAACAAAAAAATCAAGAATGTGCTGACTTACCATGTTATGATCCTTTTTTGTTGTAAGTTTTTGTTTAAATAAAAAAAAAAAAAAATTTGCTCAAAGATGCAGCATTGGAGGTGTCAAATTTTTGTAGCCGTCTCTTGATCGTATTACTTCCACAGTCCTGGTTTCCAATGCGTCTGAACTTTTTCCCTTTCTCTTTTATTTTGTTTGTGGTACCTAGCCTTTTTTTCCCCTGCTTAAGACTTTAAAAGCCTTCAGCTCAGTAAAGCAGCACAAATTATCTTGCCACCTTGCTCAGCTCTGATGCTTTGGCCGCTAACTTTGGAAGGCCCTTTACTACTGCATCAAAATTAGCATTGTCAAAGCAGTTAATGAATATTAATATTGTATTTGTCATTGGAGCTGGCCCATTGCTGAACTCCAAGTCATCCATCAGGGACAAGATTAAGCACACAATTATTTCTGACTGACAGGGACCAAATCTGGAAGATTTTTTTTTCCTCCAACAATTTAAAGAAAAAGACACAACATCATCTTAAGGTACCTCCCATGAGACGAGACAAGATTAATACACTTTTAATGAAGCAAGATTTCATGGTGCATGAACAGCAGGAACCTCAAAAAAAAAAGGAAAGGAATATAGAAATATTTTGAGTCGTAATTTTAACCATTTTTTAAGGATTGAAATCATAAATTAGAAATAATTTTGATGACGGCAGACAAAATTTAAATTCAAAGAACATCCTTCTTTTTTCTCTTTTGATGACATGTAACGGATTTATTCTGCTTGATTTTCTTTTTACAAGAAAGTCTGGATTTTTTTTTTTTTTCTGTTTCACCTTTGTTGGAACATTAAGAGAAATAAGATGTTTAAAGTGCTGCACTGTGAACAATGCTGGTGCTAAATTTAACATGAAACATTCATTAAAACCGTGGACCTCCAGCGCTCTCGGCAGAGCCTGGCGGAGCACCGACCGCTGAGGACCACACAGGCAGCCTCCATCAGCACCACCCGCCGCAGCAGCAGCGTTTCAGCTCCATCCAAGGAGCTTGCTCTCTCTCTCTCTCCCTGCTCTGCCACCCCGCTTCCCACAGAAACAACTTCACACCAGGAACCACGGCTCTGTCACACACGGCTCTCTGCACAATCTTTTTTTTTTTTTTTTTCCCCAACCGTCATCAAATCTCTCAATCGCCCATCCTAAATATATTTCTAAATAATGGTGACAATTGCTCTGAACGGTTTAATAAATATAAATCTTTCTCACATCTTATTCCAAAGCATTCCTACCTGCAGCTGTCTTGAAAAAAATAAGCAGATGACATGCCACCTTCTTCTCTCCTCTGCACCCAAAGCTTCATAGTATCTTTTGCATGATTTTAAAAAGCAAAACACTTTCCTCTTTTCTCACATCTTGTAAATTCCGAGCAACACGGACTCAACCTTTACAAGCAGCATCCATCCTTTTTTTTTTTTTTTTTTTTTGGGACAATTATCTGATTAGTTTTCTCAGTTCAGTTATTTCGGTCAGAGGAACGGCCAAATGCAAGATCGTATTTGGGTCAAATGAAAACTTATTTTCAATTCACGCCCATATGAAGAATACATTCCAAAATGAAGTGAAAAGCATTGAAGGGGTTTTGCACAAAAAATGGCAGATGTGTGGCACTAATGCCAGCAGCCCAGTGAATTGGTGTGAGTGCGGAGGTCAAGCTGCGGGCTCACCTTGGAGCGCCGGGCCCCTGCTGACCACCCTGCCGGCTCCCTAATACCATTAGCAACCCTTAGATGAACATACTAAATTGCCCTTTTGTTCTCCTGGTGCCGATCCGGCCTCACCACCTCACTGGTATCACGGCACCAAATACAGATGGTGCTGCTTCTTTCTTAAAATGAAAAGCACGCATAAGAAAGCGCTCCGTTTTCCTGATTCTTCCGACTTCCAAAAGCCGTCGGCATTGCCGTAATTCTTTTTTTTTAGCGCACCGTTCACATTTAAAACTTCCATATCATGTTGTAATATTTTTTATTAATTTACTTACTTATTTTAAAAGGTTATATAGATTTTCATTATCATAGATATAATTTCATATTAAAATTTACAGCTTATTTTTACAGGATCTCATAATGAGACGTCTGATGAATAAGACTTGATCCAATTCAGCAGTAAAGGATGAAAAATGTAATAAAATTAAGGAGCCAAACTGGATTTAACCAAAAATAAATTTTGAATTTTCTTACATTCATTTGAGTCTTTCAATAATTATTCTGAGCCAGAAAGACCAAATCATTTGTTGCTCAAAATGATCAGAGAAATACAATATCTAATATTGCAGCTCAGCATGAATTCACATGAATCCATAATTCCTTCGTAATACAAATATTAAAAATATGGATGTAAAATATAGATCTTACAAGTCAAATGGCTGCGGAAGAATGCCGCAAATTAAATTCTAATTAAACAAATGATCTTTTAATTGCTGTGACACAAGCACAGACACTGATTAAGTGTTCACGCAAGGCTTCCTATGAAAACAGGCACCGAACACAGAATCCCACCATGGCTTAATTCAAGTTGAGAGCCTAAAACAGGTCCAATCTAGGTGAGGAGGAGAGAAGGGAAGAGAGAGACGAGAGGGAGCAGAGCAGGCAGCTCTGTGGCCCAGCGTGATCACATCAGCGCTAGTATCAAATTAACTCTCCGACTTTGAAACTTATTGATCTGCTATTAAGACACTAGTGAACTTGATGAAGTGAGTGCTGTAGGTGACTCTGGGACTTCAAAGTCTCGCACCAGCCACATAAAACAAGCCACTTTGATCCCCGCTCCGCTCCTCGGATCTGGAGAGGGGGCTTCAGAGGAACCCCCCAATTCTACTCTCCTCTCTTTTCCCACTCACCCCGGGCCCGGGCTCCGTCACTCTCTCCCTTTTCGCTTGCCACATCTGCTGATGCCCCGAGAACCGGCAAAGCACCGGTGGCACACAATGTTCAATCGCACTATATTTTACACAACAGTCAGCAAGTTGAGAGCACAGTAGTGTACAGTGGTGCAGACAGATCTCCTTTCTGATTCACCAAGAAAAAAATAAACCAACACACGCACGCACGCGCGCACAGATACACACACACACACACAGAAAATGCAATGTGATGTCAAAATAACTACTAGAATAAGGCGGCCATCTACGCGTATTGGCATTAAAATTCAGTGTCGATAAGAAGGGGATTCTTCATGCCAAATACGGCATGTAATAAGGTCGGGCGATGAGAGAGACAATGCAGAGTGGGAGATAGCAGTGCTATTGTGTGGTGAATACATCCCCCTCTTTGCTTAAGGCAAGTCTTCCCACTACATTAAATACTGTGTGCTGCCAATCACACCTGCCTTTTTTTTTCATTTTGTGCCACTGGGTGGAGGTAGTAGTTAATGTTTTCAACATGCACCACATCACTATAATATACTGAAGCAGACACAAATCAGCACTGGCCCACAGAATACTTCTTCTCTCTTCCAACTCAAACTATAATAGGGAAAATGTAAAAAAAAAAAAAAAAAAGAAAAAGAAAAAAGAAACGAAAAGAAAAAATAAACAACAAAAAATAAATCTATCTTTTCCTCCTCGTTTTGCAACAAGACAGCCTGCAGGACCGAGAAACTAAATCTCAGGTTCACCCTCCACTGAGCTGCTAACTTCGCAGGATGGAGTAAAATAAATATTAACGGCTAAAATTAATCATCGGTAGGACAGGGTTTGCACTCAGGCTCCAGTGCTCACAAGCAGGGTGTGTGTGTATGTGTGTGTGTGTGTGTGTTTTTGTGTGCGAGTGTGTCTGCACTTGGAGTGCCGGGGCTAAGCTGTGTCTGTTTAATTAAGAGGGGTAAAACAGATGACAAATGCGAGACAGTTAAACATTTAATGTGTGCTTATCTCCCCCCTCATTTATTTAGTTGGGAGAGATTCAGAGTGGGTGGTGTTTTAAGAGTGATGCGCCGGCGAAACACTGGTGGAATTAGAACGCAGCCCTTGTGTGCCGTGACAAGTCAGCCAGCAACACACAGCCATTCCCTGACAATTGTTTTGACGTTTTGCAACTTAATTCTGTTTGATGAGAAAGAAAGGGATTACGTGATAAATCAAATAAACATAAATACAGATTCTACACGGCTGTTCGTGAAGAGGGAAAAATAAAAAAAAATAATAAATGAGTTTCAACGTAAATGACACAGTGTCACTTCATTATGGATATAGTATTTTTAGCAGCATTGCCTAAATTGTCAAAATAAACCATGCAATTAAAAATGCAACTGTATCAAAGGCCTAGTTTCTCCTTCATTTCACCTGACAAAGATTTAATTTTTTTTCTGGATGATCCCCATTGTGTATGTGGTGCTGATGCACATTGCCTAGAGTCAATGTCAAATCCCAGCTCCAATAGTCCCACAAAAAATACAGAACGAACAGTGCCCGCGGCACACACATCCCTTTACTCAACCCACTTGCAATATCTCACCCAAAGTTATCGCTTCCAATGTGACAATGTTAAAATGAAAAACAAAAATATATATATATATATATAATATATATATATATATATATATAAAAATATATAAATGTATGTAGAGAGAGATAGATAAAAATGGGTGGCATGGGTGGAGGGGGGAAAAGAGGAGCTGAAACTAAAAAAGTAGAAAGAGGGAGAGGGAGAAAAAGAAGAAAAGGAGGAGGAGGAGGTGGAAGAGAAAAAAAGCCCTGTGCCACGAGCATATATAAGAGAAACCTTCACCAATTAGTGGCGAGAAACGGGAGAGGGAGCTGCCGCGGCGTCGGCACTCAAAGAGCCAGGCCTCGCGGCGAAGCTGTCATGTCGGCAGGATTGATCAACAGGCCTGCTATTTCTAATGGCATGTTGTCATGAAGCTGCAGCCATGGGGAGCCACCTGCCTCAGTCCTCGCACAGCACTCTGTGTGTGTGTGTGTGTGTGTGTGTGTGTCTGTGTGTGTGTGTTTGTGTGCATGAAAGATGGGGTTGGGGGTACTGCAGCAGCCATACCTATTCTGTGCCCATATATCTTTTACTAACAATTTGAAAACAGCCTAGAATCCTCCTCCCACTCTCTGGCAGTCTACCTTGCCTATCCCTGAAGGTGGAAGAAATGTGCCATCCTGGATTCTTCTTTATTCTCACACAACAGAGTCAAGCTATAGTAAAATCCAACACAATGGATACAAATGTATACTATGTGGTGTAGGGGGAAAACGTAAAGGAAAGCTAAAGGTTCAGAATAACTAATAAATAATATAATAACTCAGTACAAATAGAAATCCTGGCTTTATTTAGTCTTTCTTTTTTAATCAATTCCACTGTCTCACCATTCAACAAATTAATTCCTCTGTTGCGAAACAGGACATTACACGGGTAAAACTATCCCGAGTTAGCATTTGAAAGGCATTGCATTTGATTATAGCCAATTTTCCTTTTATGAAAAAAAAAAAAAAAAAAAAAAAACTGTCAATAATCAGCGACAATGGAAACTCATCTACAAAATGTCGTCGCAGGAAAAGCACAATCAAAAACAAGGAAATTGCTTTATGGGGAAGAAAAAAAAAAAAAACGGTCACGTTATCCTTGTTTTTCAGTGATACTGCGACAAAAAACGGCTTCGTTCTTAGCCACGGCGGCCAAACAAGCCCGGCCTCGCTAACAATAAAAAGTCAAATAAAAGTTACAGAACTTGAGAGTTCAAGGTAACGCGGGCTACTTGGAGTGCGTGTCACGTACAGTTAACCTTTTTATCGAGCATGCCTGTGGTCTCATCAGTCGATGAAATTCTTTGCCCGCGGCGGTGGCTTAGCCGAGGGACACGGACCAATAGAAAAATATTTCATTGTGTTAGCATTTCAAATGGCGAGTGGAGGGTGGAGAGGAGGGCATTTGGAGGGGCGGTGGGGGAAGAAGCTCTAACCGATCGTTGCCAGCGGAATTAATTGCCTATTCTCAGAATAATGTCCCTTATCCACGATCCTCGGAGGGCCGAACGCTAGCTGAGGCCACTTTTTTTTTTTTTTTTGTTTGGTGTCTTCAAAAAGAAGAGCGCTTAGGGGTACTGGCCGTATTAGGGGTTTAGCTCAGTCCCCTTTAGGCCGGGAAAAATAATCAGAAGCACTGAACCAAACTCAACTAATCCGTGCCCCAATTAAAAACGCAAAACCCATTACACCTAACGCTAATGCGAATCAACAAATAAATACTTTTAAATCAATGATACATTTATCAAAAATTAGCGAATTCTAACTAATAATTTGATTATTACACGAAATTTACTTTAAGAAAAAGGGCATGAGAAGCAAAGCGGCTACGTTTGGCTTTCAGCCAACGCTCGATAAATGGCTCAAGATGGAGCGACCCCGGTGGTGCTTCTATCCTTTTATTTAAGGGGATTTAAGTTCAAGCTCTGTTACACATTGGCCAAGCATATGCAATGACCCTAACTGATATTGGTGCATCTTTTAGCCACATCTTAATCTAACCTTTATAAAGCTCCGTGGCTTTTCAGACTCAAAACAGCATTAAGAACGAGTATTGTTTGGAGCGAGGAAGGAGGCAGCCCTGGGAGACGACTCTACAGAAAAGCTGGGCCGGGGCCGGGGCAGGAGCCCTCTGGAAAAACAGCTGCTTAGGCACTCCAATCAGTGGGAAAACAAAATCAAAACCCAACTGGTAAGAAGGGAGGACATTTTTTTTTTTTTTTTTTTTTGAGGTGGAGGGGGCATCCCAAATGCTCCATCCCTTCCATATCGACCATTCGTGCTAGGTGTCGATTTCATCCCTCGGCAGATGGACGGGCGAATTCGCAGCAGTCCCCATTACACGCCTCTCCTTCGCTCATTGTGAATTCAGTCAACGAAGTCAATCTTATTAACTTCCGCGCCGGTTCACACATGACATTTTCTTCAATTTTCTCGCCAACATCAAAAACATCAATTAGCAGCTCGAAAATGGGAAGGAGCGAATGACAGAGTCCGATAACGCCAACTTATTTGAAGCTGAGGGTAAATCTATTCTCCAGTTTTGAATGTGTTCATTACAATTGCATTTTCAAAGAAGACCTCCAAATAGCAAAGAAATTAAATTTATCTCCTAGAAATGTCCAGAAATTGTTTTTTTCGCCTCTTTCTTTTTTTTTTTTTTTTAATCCTGTGTCTATCTCTCAGCCTCAGTGGGTGACACAAAGCATTGTGGTGCTGCATTTTCTTTTTCTCATTAGAACAGATCACAACTCCTACAGAAGTTGAAACCTTATACTGTAACCTCTAGTGTAACCCATAGAAATTATTTTAAAAGGAGTCCAACATTTCTTTAGGAAGAAAAGGAGGCGATAAAGTACCCTGCCAATGACCTACAGTTTTAGCTAAAATGCTAGATGATAATAAATGCAGTATCTATTTTTACCCAATAAGGGGAGCTATTATCAGATATATATAAAAAAAATACTTTAGAGGAAAATTGTTTTTTTCATATATATCAATCAATCTTCAAAATCAATCTTCACATAAGCATGAATCATTTAATTTACAGACGCACTACATCATCTATAATTTATTATTACATTTTGTTTATGTTGCACCAATATTGTCGGAGGTGAGCTTGAGCTAATTAAATTATATTCATCTATTTAAACAAAAAGAATATATTGTTGTAAAGAAGAATTAAAACAAAAAGGTTTTTCTATTTTTACTGGTTATTGCTAACTTTCTATATCTGTCTATACCAACAAATAAAAGAAAATAAATGTCAGAATAAATTAATAATACAGTGCAATTTACAACTCACCACCTTGACATTTTTTTCCAACCTATTTTAACAGAGACTTATATGTCTTTTGTTGCATAGATTCGATGTTGCTCTGTTACATTAAAGAAGAAAAAAAAAAAACATATCTGCCAAAAACCCAACTTCCATCTGAACTACCATTTTATCCACAGCCTCATTGATCACTTCCTGCTCCTCCGCATCACGGTTACATCAAAACCTGAAATACAAACCTACACATTAATGAAGCTCTCTCATGGCTCAACTCTTCTGCCTCCCATCACTGATGAACGTGTAACTCAATAAACCTTGCCCAGTAACCTTTAAGTAAAAGGCTTTTTTTTTTTTTTTTTGCCGATATCCAAACATTGTCAGACGGCTTCCTCATGCTTGAGTTACATCTCCGAGGGGGTGAACAAAAGCAACTTTAGTGGCTGTGGAAAGACACTCGTAATGCGAGGGGGAGCAGAGCGGTCGCATACGGAGCCGTGCGGATCACGTTCCTCCGGCCCATTGATTTCTGATCTTTTGACATTATTTAGTTGCTTTTTATTTTCTTGCCCGTCTTTTATTCCATGTCACAAAAGACAGAAATGTCCAAACAAGTGATGTTGGGAATATCTACTATCTGTCAAAAGAGCAGGCTTTTCCCGGCATTAAAGCGACCAAATGCTCTGACGCAGTGCCGAGAATCGGCGGGATGAAAATATCACTCTTTATAATGGAGGCTAATCAGATTTCGGAGGCCGTTTGCCTTCTAGCTAAAAGGAGATGGAAACGCGTGGAGCAATGGGGCTGTAACCAATACACTCCTAGTTCACATCGCCATCCTGATCTCAAGACAAAAGGCCTGCACTTTCTTCACATCTGATCTACGTGGTTTATACAGCCAAGAAAAATGGGTCACACAGTCAAAATCTAAATGAATGCTAAATGTAATTCTTATCCTAATTTCTGTTTTAAATAGAAATGGCTGAAAGGACAAAGCAGGCATGCTAAGTGCAGAGAAAGATGAGGAGATGCATCTGTAATACGGCTGTCGGCTGAATGTTGAACACACAGTAGTGATCAGTTCCATTAAGCAGGGATTTGATCATCTCCCCCGTGCGCTTTCACAGCCCAGCTTCAGATTAGATCACTGTGAAAATGGTCAAATGGTGTGTTTATCTCTCTGTAATTATTTTGATGCAGATGACAGAGATTGGTTGTTTGCATGTGGCTTGATGAGTGTGCACGGTGTGAGCCAAGACGTGCACACACAATAGCACACGCACGCACGCACACGCACACACACACACACGCTGGCGCAAAAAGAGCTGAATGGTTCCTCTCAATGCCATTAACCCATTAGATAGTTTCAACAAAGGCCTGAAATTGTGTTTTATGTGCAGAAAAAAACCCCCCAAAAAAACACAGTGCACATGCAATTACTGCACCATAATCCTTAAGTTATGACTAATATTAATGTTGTTGTGCAACACAAATGGACTTTCAATGAGACTGACACAGAAAACCCCAGGAAACAATGGGATGTGATGAGCTAAGCTTACAGCTGCAACCAAAGCAGGAAAACACCACTACACACATCTTGTCTTCTACTGCTTCGGTGGCATGAGTAAAAATATGTATCCCTCTTTCCATTGATAAAGACTGGGAGAGTTTGTTCAAATTCCAGGCGATGTGCTTCCAGAGAAACTTCTCTGTTGAAAAAGAAACACAACAACAACAATAACTAGTTGGGCTCTTTACAGTTACCTGACATGGAGAAGGGTAATTCGAGAAGAAGAAGAAAAAAAAACCTGAAACCATTTGCTCTCCTGCTTTTAGCCACTAAGGGAACTGACATCTATTGAGCAGATGTTTCTGTATTTCCAGCTGCGGTGACCTTGATTGCAAGTGTCTTAATCCTGAGGGCTAAGATCTTTCAGGTTGCCCTTCCGGAGAAGATGATATAATCATTTAGTTATATGAGATCATCTGCGTGATGGATCCATTCTCTTTGCTTGTCCTCACCTCTATTTTTACTTCACTCGAGTTAGGCTGTGTCACTAGATTACCGGCCCCTTTGTATCTACCTTTCCAATTACTTTTAAGAGTTGTGGATGGACAAATTTGTGCTTTCATGTCCCGTGTTGGCGGATGAGTCGCTGCTTCTGGACATGAAAGGAGAGTTTTTAATGAGCTGAGGTGAGGTTAATTGGTTCGCTAAGATCCTCCAAGTCATGTGCCTCTATATGAAATTAAGTCCATTTCCTGGAGTTTCCTCGGACGTATCTAATAACAAACACTTCAGGCCAATTTTCATTTCCCACAGAGAGGTGGGGGGGTGGGGGTGTCGGAGTTTGGTTGTTTGTGCTTATGTTACTTGCTTTCACCGCCCCACACTGTAAACGCTATCTGTGTTTGTGTTTCTTCAAAAGGACCAATGGTGTAATGTCGGCTCCCATTCTGAATTCTCATGAATGTCCTGTTGTTTAGAAAGTTCTGCAAATTCTGCTGTTTTTTTGTTTTTGTTTTGTTTTGTTTTTTTTATCCGCAGGTACCTGAACGCTAATTACCAGCCAAGTACTTTTCTAAGTTTCGTTTGTAAAATCTGCAATTCCATGCAGCTGGACACTGTGTTTATGTAAGCTACTGTGGTTGCACATCACAAAGACATCACCACACTTGATTTGTTGTAGGTCTCTATCAGTGCAGAGGAAATGGGCGTCCCTTATTGTCTTTTTTTTCTCATCATCACTGCAGCTTCATGCTTACACATCCCGATATTCTTGTGTTGGGAAAACAACTGCACTGTGCAGCAATGTTCATCTGCAAAATTCACAATTATCTGGAGCATAAACTGTTTTTTTTATAGATTGAATTTAAATGTCTTTTTTAGCTGAGATGCAACAAAAGACCAAAATTAAAACAATGTGTCTTGTGGTGAGCCCCCCCCCCCCCCCCCCGAAACACTCTGGCTGGTTATTCCATGAACTTGTGGAAAACACTGATAGTGCTTTAGTCTCTATGCAAATCAGCTGCTGAGTACTGTGGTGCTACAGTGCGCAGGCTAGTTTCAAACATGATTGCTCCCATGTGTATTTGTTTACAATGGGACAATGAGGCTGCGTGAAGCCTTTGCTATTGTTTTCATTTCTCCAACAACACGGGGGGAAGGTTTTGCAGCGGTCGATCCATCACTGCTGTTGCTTCAGTGCTGCGTACACACCGCGACGCTCTAATCCTCCGCAGATGACCGGCCCTTTCACTTGCTATTAGGAACTACATGATGTGAATCTGCCCAGACTAAAAGACCTTGTAATCAACACTGGTGCAAACGTGTTAAGTTCAGCGTCTCGTTGAGGGTGGTGCTGGGGGGGTGGGGAGGTGGGTTCAATGGTCCTGACAGTGTAATTACGGGTTGCCGCCACAACGCAGCGGCCAGCGCACTCAACACTAATTCAATCCATCTTCATTTCCGAGAGCGACGCCCCTACCATTGATGGATAGTTATCATTAGAGAGTGACAAAGCACTGAAACGACTGAGGTGTGAGCAGCAAAGTGTGTGTGTGTGGGTGTGGGTGTGTACACTGGGCATTAAGTGGGAGGATGTGTCCTCTCAGATACACACTATTGCCCTAGACAGCAGGATTATATATTACAACAGGGATGAATACGGAGAGACGGGATGGGGAAAGAACTTTGGGTCAGGGAGGGGAGTTGCATCATTTACACACACACACACACACACACACACACACACACACACACACACACACACACACACATAAATAAACACATAGAATACCCACATCGAGTATGTGTATGTGTTCACATACACGCACAAACAGTTTGGCTCACTGTGACCCCGACACACAGAGAGGCTATGGCTCGACTCACCAGCCTTTTATAGCATGCTGCTCAGACTGCTGACAGACACACACACACACACACACACACACACACACACACACACACACACACACACACACACACACACACACACACAAACAGAAACAGAAACAGAAACATACACTCGCACAGGTCTGGGCACCGTCTGCAGCCAAACACTTAACCACAGGCTGTGATTGAGGCCGACTGGTCTGCTCCTCTATATTTTCAGTCTATATATTCAGTCCACCCTGGGCTGTATATCTTAATTATGTGCTCTGCCTCTTTTCCTGAAAGACCTGACAGATTCTGCTCGTCAGGCACTGGAGCAGCAGCAGGCCACTGAAATAAGGCCCTTCCAGTCTTTATGGGGCCTCCAGCTCAGCCACTGCATCATTACATGACTTTTAAGCTCTGGACAAAAACACAGTGGATGCCTCGTTCCCCGTGTCTCTCCCGGCATAACGGTGCCCGCACGCTTGCACACAATAGAGACGATCCGGTTTGTGGCATTTTTATTCCGTATCAAGCAGTACGTCTTCAAAAAAAAAAAAAAAAAGGGAGTTCCAGAAGTTTCCGGGACGACTAGCAAGCTGCGAAAGGCTGTAATGAGTAAACAACTCAAAAGGGTAGAAGGGGGAACAAATGGTCAGGAGAATTTTAACACAGTGCTGTGCTCAATGTGATTATCTCTCCTTTTTCCTTGCGGGTCGCAGCCTTAGGGGTCACCACCGTCTCACACACACACACACACACACACACACACACACACACACACACACACACACACACACACACACACACACACACACACACACACACACACACACACACACACACACGTTAGGCTTTGCCATTTGAATGATTCAATCGCATCTGGAGTTCTCCATCGATTGTGCTCAATGACCCAGCAAAGGCCCATGTGGTGAGCGCCTGCCCCACCTCTACTGAATGAAACCACGTTCGAGCGGGAGCCAATATCACGGTCGCCCCTGTCCGTTAACCAGGAGGTGGTGCTACTGGGATGTAGAGCACTACATCATCTTTTTTTTGCTCGTACCGCTGAAAGGCAGATGGGGGATTTGTTCGGTAGGGGTTTTTAAATAAAAGTGGGGATTTAAAAAGGCTTTTCTGATACACGGAGTTGTAGACACTTCCTCAAAGACAAAGAGACGCACTCCGTTTTACTGTTGGTGTCGATTTTAGCGGCAGAGAGCGGCGAGAGGTTCACAGTCAGGTGATGCCGCCTGCTTGAATGCATAAGATTCCCAGGCTTGTGAGCTCTTGTTCAGTTTGGCTCGCTGCGAGGAATGAATGGTTTGCTACATCCCTCCAACCTCTCTGCACATACACCCACATAATTAAATCCGATGCTTACTCATGCACATTCCTGATGCACTATTATACTGCTCGCGCATGGCGTACGTAACAACGGCTTTGGCGATTTGCGCGCATTGCATGCAGGCATATGAGCTCGGCGGCCGATGTGCTGCCGTAGACTGGCTGGCCTGCTTGCAGACCCTGCAGTTTGTTTAGCAACACTCCTTTTGACGACGCCCGAAGGGTGCAATTAAGCCCAATTAGAGCCTGTCGGTTTTATTAAGAGCCACAGACTGGCCAGGCTCGGGGGCAGTGAGGGGTGGGAGGGGGGGGGAGGAGGAGGAGAGGGAGGAGGAGAGTCTGTAGCACCAAGCTACTGCTTCTCTTGAGAAACTAGTCAAGCACCGCAGAGAGGAAACTGGTGTAAATGTACTGTATGCCAACTAAACACGTTAAATAGAAAACGACAGCTGCAGCACACAAAATGACTAACTGGTGTTACCGGGGTTGGACTTAAAATTGCCAAGGTCTTCATAACTAGGTTAGGTTCAGCAGGTCAGCGCAGGCGCTCTCCGTTCAAGTGCACAGAGATTGCATATAAAAGCTACTTGAAAGTACAGTTTTGTGATCAGAGAACCCAAAGGGATCAATGGACGACAAAACCGACTCGTCTATAAATACCCACTGGCTACAGTGAATGCAGACATGTGTGGATGCAGATGTCACAAAGCATTTTCGGAAGGGGGTTAGGGGGTGGTGGCTGTGTAGTTATGTGAGCCAGCCCTGATATATTAGTGTGCTTGTGAATAGAGCAATACAGCTGGCTTGGAACAAAAACTGCAGCATCGCTTTCATCAGCAAATCAAAAAAAAAAAAAAAAAAAAAAAAAAACGCAAATGAATGTATCATTTTTCCCCCCTCACAATTCCTTTTCCGTCGACCCCTCGACAGAGATGTTTACAGATAGCTATCATTCCCCCTCTTTTTCACATTTGCGCTTGGACATGTTTCAAAAGACCGGGCCTTTTCATCTCCCCTCTCGCTGTGAGGAAATTTGCTCCTTAATGGCTTTCAAAACAGGAAGCACAGACAATAAAAAAAAGGAGAAGTGAGAAGAACGCTTCGCTCCCCCCCCACCACACCCCCCCCCCCCCCCCCCCACCCCCCCACCCCACCCCCTCTTCAGTCGACGCATCCTTTGCGGAGCTGAGTGCTGCAGCACACTGCTGCTGTGCCAAGGTGCCAACTGTGCCAGTCACACTGACCTCCATCTGCAGGCAACTTGATACCATCTCTTCAACCGCCGCGTACTCCCACTGAATGGGTACGCTCAGTCACAGTGAAGTCTGAATGCCATTCAAGGCTCAGGCTTGGAATTGTGTTTCGAGTTTGTGTGCTATTGTATTCTTTGTTCACAGCTGTTGTGTAAAAAAAAAAAAAAAAAAAATCCTTTATCACTAAGCTGAATACTAAAAGGGTTGTATTGGAGGAATGCACACAGGAATACATTACTGCCAATGTGCAAATCATTCCACTATCAGGCAAATTAGAGCTGATTTTTCACAAGTCTTTATCAATGACCCTCAGAAGAGTGAGGTTGAACTGCTACGGACCGGCTCAAATTACTACTTAGAATGGTCTCTTGCCAAGTACTAAGCGTACTATTTTAATAGTATATGTAGGTGTCTGTTTACTCATGTTGTATTCATAATTCCGCCTCCTGCAGGGCATCCGTGTCCACTGAGTGCCCTTGAACATGCCATGAGTAGTCTTTCTGCGCCTCAACTAAAAAGAGACCTGAAAGACAGCTACACACGCTTCCGCACAGTTGGATAAAACAAACCTTAACCACACAACTCAACCTCACCAAAGAACTAGCTTTTTTTCAAAAGATGTTCAGAAGAGTGTTTTTTTTTTTTTTTCCTCTCCTTCCTCGTCTTTGCTTTTTCGCTCCCTGGGTAAAACAAATGCATCATTTTTCAGTAAAAAAAATAAAAATAAATAAATAAAAAAAATCTTTACTCCCTCCCCTCCCTCCCATTGTGCCATTTCCGTGTATGGAAGTGTTCCCTCCCATTGATTTTCTCCCAGCCAAGGGCCCTACCCAACACGAGCCGCTTCCTTGCCGGTGTCATCTCCTTGTGCCTTTCTGCTTTTAACTGAGTTTTACTCTTGTGGCATAATGTACAACTGCCAAACTAGCGGTGGGGGTGTGTGGGGTGCTCTGGGTGTGCAATGGGAGGAAAAACTGATACATGCACTCAAAAGTTTCGGCTATCGATTTCTTTTTGATGCAGATAGGGGAAAAAAAGAGAACTGTTCAAAGCTGCAGAGAGCCTTTTTGATCACCACCACAGTCGAGCCAGTTGCTAATGTTGTTGGTAGTAAGGCACAAGGATTGCGCGTGTTTTGTCTGTGCATTACATTTTCTTTGTTGTGCATTGTGTTGTGGTTTCAGCCTCTGATTCTGTGCGGTCAGAGCGCTTATTAAATGTGGTGACCAACATGCATTCCTGTCAAGGCCAGCCATCATTAATGTGCGCGATCGCCTGGAAAAAGTGTCATTTCCGATGGAGGATGTCAAAGTCGTCAGATTAGGCCTCCAGCTCCAGCTCAGAAAAACACAGTAATAAAAAAATAAAAAATAAAAACTGCAGGCTTGTGAGAAAACAAAGATGGGCAGGACTCCTCGAGGGAGTAGCCAGTTTTACAGAGCTAAGGAAAAGAAAACGTGTGCATGTGCAACAGAAATGAATGAGTGAACAGTGGAGAAAAAAAAAAAAGAAAAAAAAAAAGAATGATACATGTCGGGAATAATATCCACATACGCAAAAGATAGGATACTGAAATCAAAAGGCGAGAGAGAGCCATGTGCAGAGATCCAGGGATGGAGGGGAAGAGCTAGCAGGAGTATTTCTCAGCCACTGCAGCTCCTCATCCACAGCTTCTGCTCCCCGCTCTGCCGTCCCTCTGTGATGTGTGCCTGTGTCCACTGGGGGCTACAATTAGCCCATCAAACTCATTACAGCCGGGAATCCACACCGCGGCTCCAATCCCCTTCTCTGGCTCTCCGAAGCCTGGGTTCCTCCAAAGAGACAGGCAACTTGTAAGACTCGGGGAGGTAGCCTTTGATGTGCCAGGTTCTGCCGAGGTCTCCCCTTTTTGCTCAAATCAAGACTGAGGAGATAAAATAATTAAAATGGCGGGAGAGGCAGGCTGACACCGCACTATGCACTACGCCTGTGCACCTACAGGACCCTGGCCTTTACAGGTAGGGGGTGCACCTCAGTATTAGAGCACATATCAGTTCCCCGGTGACTGGTGAAGCAATAACAAGTCACATGCCAGTTCAGCGATGTTCTTTATGCCAGCGCTATAAATCTGTCTTGTGGCTTCTCCTGGCTTCTGATTGGCGGGCTCCGTTTCCGTCTGTGTCTGTCAGTTAAGGGCTTTCTACCCTGTAGCAGTAGTTTCACAACCTTTCCTGGCCTGTTGCCCTGTATTTACTTCAGTCCAAAAATCATTTGCCCGTAAATCAATTAGGCAACCTAAAATCAATCAACAATTTTAATAATCCGTTGATTATTTATGTGATTTACCATGCAAAAACCAAGCAAACTTTTTTTTCTCCATGTTTTCCATCTCTATTGCAAGAATCTGCTGCTTTTCCAGTTTATATGATCAAATTAAATATATTGAATCATATTTAAAGTTATTAAATTAGCTTTGGGTTTTTGACTCCACATTGGATTATGGGAACATGTGAAAGACATTTTCTGACATCAACATAATCATTATTTTCAGTCCATAAGCTCATCTGTAAACCTGAGTGTGCGGTTACACAAGCCTTTTTTTTTTTCCTCGTTCTAAAAAGAAAATAGTTGTAAATGTATTCATTTTTATATGCAAGTCTTTAGAAGTCGTCCACGATCTCGCCTGCATCTCCAGAGGTCCCGAGTCGTGTCCAGACCCCAAGCTGAACAAACTGTGGGCCAGAGGTTCAGATGGTGTGCTGCGTTACGTTGTGTAAGACACAGCTCCACTTCTGTCTCAGCTCCAGTGGGGCTCAGTGGCAGACAGCCAGGTAATTACACAGCACTGACTACCAGCCCGGAGAGAAAGGCCCCACTACCACAGACACACACACACACACACACAAAAACACTTATTTGCATTCACAGAGTATACAGATCACACAACCCCACCTGGACGTACACCATATCTTTCTCCCATTCTCTCTCTTCTTCCTCCTCACACTCTCTCTCACACACACACACACACTCACACTCACACACACACACACACACACACACACACACACACACACACACACACACACACACACACACACACACACACACAGCCAAACACAAGGACTCCATTATGTCAAGGAGGATTACAATGACTCCAACCTGACCCAGCTCTGCAGCCGCTCTGCCGCTGGCGTGAGTGTGCCTGAATTTACTGTTTGAGGTAAAAAAAAAAAGACTGTCCACAGTTTAAACAGGTGTGTACTTATGCAGATGCGCAGCTCAAACATGTGGTTTGCATTAGTCGCTGCAGTGGAGCCAAAGAGAGCTTTTCCCTCGAAGCGGTCCAGCCCAACATGTCATTTGGGGTTGGTGATCTATTCACTTTCAATTCCCTGAATTCTGGAAATGGATATTTCCTCAAAATTCCAAAAGGTAGATGTATGAATAATCTATTAAGTTGTACCTCTATGCAAAGTTTGGAGTTGTGAGTAATATCTCAAGAATGTTTTGCCATTGTTTAAGTCGAGGAGTGGAATTACTGACAGACTTATTGCAGGAGACGTTTGGATGAGAAAAAAAAAAATTAGCACAGTTTGTATGAATCTTTTTCTTTGTGGTCGGACAATGAAGGGGCTTCACAAGTAAAACAGAATACAATGTATCATGTTGGGCATATACCTGCCTCCATCACATCACAGTTAAACACATTTGTTGATTCAGAATGTAAAGGTGCACAAAGACCCTTTCTTTATAAACCCTTGCAACAGGCATCCAAACACAATGGTGCATAACAATGTCTTGACCCACTCCACCACAGAGTCTGCAGACTGAATGTCACTTCAAGAAGCAGATATTTTATATTATCTTCAAGGCCGATTCCTTTCCGTTTTGTTATTCACTAACCCAAACAGGCCTGCTCTGAGTTGGCTGAATGTAAAATAGATCTATTCTAAATCAAGAGTGCAATGATAATTCTCGATGGTAATGCGATTAATTCCATTATCATAAGCACATTAAGATTTCAAAACCTATATATGAAGTTGTAAAGTGCATGAATGTGGCTGGAGTACAGCAACAACATGGGTTAGTTATTTCATTCTGACATTACAAAAGCACCAAAAAGTGAGTTGGCATAAAGGCGGGCAAATTGCACCAACAAAACGAAAGGGAAGTCATGCTTCAAGGAAGCAGGAGGTATTCTCTCTCCCCTGTTGGTTATCCCAGACGTTTTCCAAAGAAAGAATCTTGTTTAAAAAAAAAAAATGTCATGGATTCCAGTGAATGCCAGTGAGAATCAAGCAAGCTATTCATGCTGCCAGTTGATTTAGGCACGCCTCGCTACACACCAATCAGCCCGGCCCCGGCCTCGCCAGCCACTCACTTGTCTGCCATTCCAACACAAGATGGAGACAGTGCCAAAAGTTCCAATTAAAATATCCATTTGTGATGTCTGTGCAGAAAAAAAAGAACAAAAAAAAAAAAAACAAGTACCAGGCTTTTTCGATAGCGTAGGAGAAAATACAACAAAAGCTGCCAAAATTCTGTGGACAAGCCACATACTTAAGAGTTTTCTGTCTATACAAACTAAATAAGTATGAGGAGTGTGTATGTAGGCAGAATGTTTGTGCACGAGAAAGGGAGACAGACAGAGCGTGTGCGTGCACGGGAGTGGAAGCGTCTTGTTATGGAGGAACAGAGCATGTTGCAGATAAGAGGGCGACGCTGTTCAAAGAAAAAGGCAGGCCGGTAAAGTGCGCGCCGATTCGACATCATTGCCTCGCTGTCCCTTAATGAGCCTGGAGAGGAAGTCTGGTGTCCATCGAATCCCCTCCTGTCTCGCTCCAATCACGCTGCCAGGCTTTTTATTCAAATCTCACACCAAACTGTCACACAGCCAGTCTGGCCGCGCTGTTTATCTTACTCCAGGAGGATGTTAACAAGACAAATGAATGAATAAATACACAAATAATGCGTTTAGGTAATGTTAATAATGAATGAAATGGAAGCTGCTTTTTGACAGTAACGCTGCACTAAGGATTCTTCCCAACTTTGGTGACAGGCTTGTTTATTCTTTTCCCAGCATGCAATTCTCTGCATCTTCCGAAGGCAACGTCTGGCCAATGCTGAGCGTCTATAGCACATCTCGCTGATGAGAAAAAGTGCTCTGACACATTACTTTAGACTTCTCTTCCATGAAAAACAGCCCATATACCGTCAAGATTGAGCCATTCCCCCCTTCATCCGAAACCTCTCGTATGATGATCCTTCTTAATCTCATGGAATCCAGGTCTCCTTTTCACCCCATCACACTTCCCTCCTCCTATGACATGACAGATATCAGTGACGCTTTAGCAGGCCATTCAGTTAGACAAGATTTTTTTTTTTTTTTTTTTTTTTTGAAAGGCTGGATAAATAAATACAAAAGCATGTGCACACCTGCACAGGTATGCAAGAGAGAGTCAAATCGCAACGTCACCTGCCTCAAAGAAGTGTCCCAAACTTCCAAGACTATTAGAAAAAACAAAAAACAAAACAAAAAAACAGGAGCGGGGGAAAAATGCTCAAAGAAACTGACTGGGTAGGAAAATAAGTCTCACATCAAATTCCTTCCCCGGGCCGAGACAAAAGCAGGGCCTGGCATTCAGACACCGTCGACTACACAGACGGAGAAGACAGAGGAGAAAAAAAATAAATAAATAACAACACGCACATCAAAAACCAGAGCCAAACAAATCCGAGAAAAGTTCAGATAGGTCTTCATTGGAACTGCCGAGAGGAACGAAATCAAATAAATTGGGGGGTTAGTTTCGTTCAGGCTGGCCCGACAAATCTCAAAACACTGTTTAGAATATATGAGGAAGGTGACATAGGACGATGCTAAATGACTAAGAAAGCAGATACCCGGTGTTTACCCCTGCAAACTCTAAAAGAGAAGCCCCTCTCCTGTTATGAAGTGGGTGGGAGCAGAAAAATGAATTCGAGGCAGCTTAAGTGCTCTCTGGAATCACTCAGCATTCCGCCTTCCTCAACACACACACACACACACACACACATCCACAGAGTTCAAATTTGACTGTGACAGTGTGTTCATCCATAACTGTAAATTGTTCTTTGGGGAATTTGGCCGGCCTTCATACCGCCACCCCCCCAATCTTTCCCCACTCTACTCCTCTCCCCCTTCCAGAAAGCTGTCTCTATCACTCTCTATCACAAGCTGCTTGTTCATACTTCATGTATACAACAGACAGTCGCCCGAGCAATAGTGGGATCGCTCAATGCTGAGCCAGAGATGATCTGGATCTGGAGATTACAGTGAAGGACGCTGCAATAGCTTCTTCATTTATCTTAGTACTTCCCTGGTATCCCGCAAGGTATAGCTACCGGCGCTGGTACACGGTTTAAATATTTTGAAGCAGGAAATCCTGAACGGCTTCAAGCGTCAAAGCATCTGAGCACCAAACCTTCCCCGGTGCTAATGAATTCAGTCCTGCTCAGTGATAATAAAAAAAGTATTTGGACCGTTCACGAAGACTGACTGAAGCTTTCTAGCTCACACGAACACTGTGTATTCTTAAAAGGCCTTATTACGGCCAGTCAGTGTACTAGAGTTCTCCTGGAGAACACAAACTTTTCTTTAACTTGTTCCGCTCAGGCGGAGAACCCGTACATGCGCCACTACGCCGAGGTTGCAGAGCAGAAGGAAACCGTCGTCGCCAGCTCCAGTTAGCGGGAAAGCTGTTTAACCGCTAACAATGATCTGGTTAGCAGCAATTCAAACTTTTAAACAGTGACTCAAACGGGATATCCCATGCACAAAACATTTGACAAACTGCTACCCCTCCGCCACCTCTGCCACTTTCCACACTTTAGGTCTGGTTGTTGTTGTAGGAAACTGACAGCTTCCTACATATAGAGAAAGCCTGACTTTTCTTTGTTGTGATTGGTTGGCTCAAATACCTACAAAAAATGCATGCTCCTCTAGAAAGTCAAAAAGAAATGTTGTACCTCCAGAAAGGCTGTTGGTTTGTAAGAAGCACAACAGTGCACACACACCCTATAGTTGTAAAGTATCAGCTCAATCTTTCAGCTGAAAGGCCAGTGATTTCATGTACCCATGGTACATGCATGCTACAACACATGTGTGGGCACATGTGCCGGTGTCATAACACTCAAGAGCCAAAAACTGCTCTGCATTCTGCGGGCCACCCCCTGGGATATTTACCAAATCACTTCACCCTGTTCTCAAAAGTTCACTTCCAAACTTCCTGGAAAAAGGAGCAGATATTTCTGAGGAATAACAAAGAGGGTTAGTGAGAGTAATAACATTGTGTTTAATCCCACACAATTCTGCCTCGTACCAGAGTGAGAACAGCAAGCCAAAAGGGACTTGCAGCAAAAACAAATCAGCGCTCTTGCAGACGGATGTGTGTTAGCAACGCATAACAGCAGAATTAAGTGTCAGGGGTTTATCTATAAGAAAAATACCACAGTTTATCAAACCTGTGCTTCATCCAGTAGGAACCTACTGTTGAAAAACAAGCTGAACTAAGGTTGAAAAAGAAAAGTTGTCATGTATTAACACTGTTTCCCTATTCCCTCTCAATCCCCCCCCCCCCTTCCTTTCTGCCCCCTTCTTCTGTTTCCACGTAGTTCCCCTCCTCTTTGTGGCTCAGCTCAGACCTCAAACCCTTCCATGCTGCTGCTGGGAAAAAAAAAAAAAAATGAGGTCACGGATCGCCTTACTCCAGCCTGCCTCCGTATGGTCACAGACCCCCCCCCCCCCCCTCCCCTCCCCTCCCCTCCTCTCCCGCCTCACCTTCCCCTCTCACTCAAAACCTCATTCCATCACTGTGGCCAAATCCGCCTCATCCATCCCTCCCTCCCTCCCTCCCTCCCCCTGTTTCGTTTCTTGCCTCCCTCTCCACTCCCACCCTTCCCGTGCCCTCGGCCCAGTGCTAATTGGTAAATCTGTTGAACCATGCCAGCCCCAACAATAAGACACCTGGAGTTCTGTCAAAACAAGTTTCTCTGTGAAACGGCCTCCAGTGTTAATACAGTAGCGCAGGGAGCTGCTGAGTCTGTTGTCGCTCTTGAGGCCGGCCGCAGAACGGAGCCGGGGATCACGCTATCTGGGGAAATTAGTCAAAGATGAGTGCACTCGACTGTCAGTCTGTCAGGAGTGGTTCATCATAAATTAGATTATTTATCAATATCATTTCTGAACCTTGATCCTGGCTCTTTGTGCAAATGAACTATGACCAAATCATGATTACCACATCTCTCTAAAGCCTGCTGAGTGTGACTTTTTTTTTTTTTTTTTTGATCCTCCTGCTCAGTATTGGCTCCACGCGCGCCTGCGAGTCCGATCTCTGGGTTAAATGGGTTCACCTCATTGTATGCAAACACACACACACACACACACACACACAAAAAAAAAAAATTATCTAACCTGAAGTGACCTGGCTCCGACTACCTGTCATCTAAAACTCAGGTCACACCTTAGATGCATGGATACTACATATGCACTGGAGTAGACAAAGGTGTGTTTGTAAGACACAAACACACATACACACAGAGAGACAGACAGGCACACCCAACAGTGATCCTGCCAGACCTTGTCAAACAAGTTCTAGCAAAGGCGCTTGTATAAGAGAGGGAGGGGAGGGAGGCAGCATGTTGACATGGGGAGAGGAATGTTTTTTGTTTTTTTTGCTTCTTCCTTTTTTTTTTTGTTTTAAATCCTTGTAGACTCCACCATCATATTAATAGCTGTTTGCACAATCAAGCATGGTTTACCTTCTTTCTTTTTCCTTTTTTTTTTTGAAGGACTCATGTTATTTACCGACAACAAAGGCCCTGCAGAGTGTGCAAAATCAACAAGCAATTGATTAGTCAAACAATTCAAGTAGGCAATCCACAGAGCCATGGTCGCCTCAGAGGAGATTAATAAGTTCCCCTTTGGGCTTCATAATGCCAGCCTCTTTCTAGCTTCACAGAGCCTAACTGAAGCAAACCAAAACAAGGCTTACTGATGTCCTCAGCATGTTAGCTCTGCAGTAAAAAAAAAAAAATCAAGACAAATTTTACCTTTGGGCTCCAGTTTCTTTAAATTACAGCTAGTATTCGAGGGACTGATT